>NW_026057584.1:83482723-83560223 GCF_023721935.1 Panthera uncia
TGTATCCCTTGGGTAAATTCCTAGCAGTGCTACTGCTGGGTCATAGGGTAGGTCTATTTTTAATTTTTTGAGGAACCTCGACACTGTTTTCCAGAGTGGCTGTACCAATTTGCATTCCCACCAACAGTGCAAGAGGGTTCCTGTTTCACCACATCCTCTCCAGCATCTAAAGTCTCCTGATTTGTTCATTTTGGCCACTCTGACTGGCATGAGGTGATATCTGAGTGTGGTTTTGATTTGTATTTCCCTGATGAGGAGTGATGTTGAGCATCTTTTCATGTGCCTGTTGGCCATCCGGATGTCTTCTTTAGAGAAGTGTCTATTCATGTTTTCTGCCCATTTCTTCACTGGGTTATTTGTTTTCCGGGTGTGGAGTTTGGTGAGCTCTTTATAGATTTTGGATACTAGCCCTTTGTCCGATATGTCATTTGTAAATATCTTTTCCCATTCCGTTGGTTGCCTTTTACTTTTGTCGGTTGTTTCCTTTGCTGTGCAGAAGCTTTTTATCTTCATAAGGTCCCAGTAGTTCATTTTTGCTTTTAATTCCCTTGCCTTTGGGGATGTGTCAAGTAAGTAATTGCTATGGCTGAGGTCAGAGAGGTATTTTCCTGTTTTCTCCTCTAGGGTTTTGAGGGTTTCCTGTCTCACATTCAGGTCCTTTATCCATTTTGAATTTATTTTTGTGAATGGTGTGAGAAGGTGGTCTAGTTTCAATCTTCTGCATGTTGCTGTCCAGTTCTCCCAGCACCATTTGTTAAAGAGACTGTCTTTTTTCCATTGGATATTCTTTCCTGCTTTGTCAAAGGTTAGTTGGCCATACATTTGTGGGTCTAGTTCTGGGGTTTCTATTCTATTCCATTGGTCTATGTGTCTGTTTTGTGCCAATACCATGCTGTCTTGATGATGACAGCTTTGTAGTAGAGGCTAAAGTCTGGGATTGTGATGCCTCCCGCTTTGGTCTTCTTCTTCAATATTACTTTGGCTATTTGGGACCTTTTGTGGTTCCATATGAATTTTAGGATTGCTTGTTGTAGTTTCGAGAAGAATGCTGGTGCAATTTTGATTGGGATTGCATTGAATGTGTAGATAGCTTTGGGTAGTATTGACATTTTGACAATATTTATTCTTCCATTCCATGAGCATGGAATGTTTTTCCATTTCTTTATATCTTCTTCAGTTCCCTTCATAAGCTTTCTATAGTTTTCAGCATAAAGATCTTTTACATCTTTGGTTAGATTTATTCCTAGGTATTTTCTGCTTCTTGGTGCAATTGTGAATGGGATCAGTTTCTTTATTTGTCTTTCTGTTGCTTCATTATTAGTGTATAAGAATGCAACTGATTTCTGTACATTCATTTTGTATCCTGAAACTTTGCTAAATTCATGTATCAGTTCTAGCAGACTTCTGGTGGAGTCTATCGGATTTTCCATGTATAATATCATGTCATCTGCAAAAAGTGAAAGCTTGACTTCATCTTTGCCAATTTTGATGCCTTTGATTTCCTTTTGTTGTCTGATTGCTGATGCTAGAACTTCCAACACTATGTTAAACAACAGCGGTGAGAGTGGACATCCCTGTCGTGTTCCTGATCTCAGGGAAAAAGCTCTCAGTTTTTCCCCATTGGGGATGATGTTAGCTGTGGGTTTTTCATAAATGGCTTTTATGATCTTTAAGTATGTTCCTTCTATCCCGACTTTCTCGAGGGTTTTTATTAAGAAAGATTGCCGAATTTTGTAAAAGGCCTTTTCTGCATCGATTGACAGGATCATATAGTTCTTATCTTTTCTTTTATTAATGTGATGTATCACGTTGATTGATTTGCGAATGTTGAACCAGCCCTGCATCCCAGGAATGAATCCCACTTGATCGTGGTGAATAATTCTTTTTATATGCTGTTGAATTCGATTTGCTAGTATCTTATTGAGAATTTTTGCATCCATATTCATCAGGGATATTGGCCTGTAGTTCTCTTTTTTTACTGGGTCTCTGTCTGGTTTAGGAATCAAAGTAATACTGGCTTCATAGAATGAGTCTGGAAGTTTTCCTTCCCATTCTATTTCTTGGAATAGCTTGAGAAGGATAGGTATTATCTCTGCTTTAAACGTCTGGTAGAACTCCCCTGGGAAGCCATCTGGTCCTGGACTCTTATTTGTTGGGAGATTTCTGATGACTGATTCAATTTCTTCGCTGGTTATGGGTCTGTTCAAGCTTTCTATTTCCTCCTGATTGAGTTTTGGAAGCGTGTGGGTGTTTAGGAATTTGTCCATTTCTTCCAGGTTGTCCAGTTTGTTGGCATATAATTTTTCATAGTATTCCCTGATAATTGCTTGTCTCTCTGAGGGATTGGTTGTAATCATTCCATTTTCATTCATGATTTTATCTATTTGGGTCATCTCCCTTTTCTTTTTGAGAAGCCTGGCTAGAGGTTTATCAATTTTGTTTATTTTTTCAAAAAACCAACTCTTGGTTTCATTGATCTGCTCTACAGTTTTTTTAGGTTCTATGTTGTTTATTTCTGCTCTGATCTTTATTATTTCTCTTCTTCTGCTGGGTTTAGGCTGTCTGTGCTATTCTGCTTCTATTTCCTTTAGGTGTGCTGTTAGATTTTGTATTGGGGATTTTTCTTGTTTCTTGAGATAGGCCTGGATTGCAATGTATTTTCCTCTCAGGACTGCCTTCGCTGCATCCCAAAGCGTTTGGATTGTTGTATTTTCATTTCTGTTTGTTTCCATATATTTTTTAATTTCTTCTCTAATTGCCTGGTTGACCCATTCATTCTTTAGTAGGGTGTTCTTTAACCTCTATGCTTTTGGAGGTTTTCCAGACTTTTTCCTGTGGTTGATTTCAAGCTTCATAGCATTGTGGTATGAAAGTATGCATGGTATGATTTCAATTCTTGTAAACTTATGAAGGGCTGTTTTGTGACCCAGTATGTGATCTATCTTAGAGAATGCTCCATGTGCACTCGAGAAGAAAGTATATTCTGTTGCTTTGGGATGCAGAGTTCTAAATATATCTGTCAAGTCCATCTGACCCAATGTATCATTCAGGGCCCTTGTTTCTTTATTGACCGTGTGTCTAGATGATCTATCCATTTCTGTAAGTGGAGTGTTAAAGTCCCCTGCAATGACCACATTCTTATCAATAAGGTTGCTTATGTTTGTGAGTAATTGTTTTATATATTTGGGGGCTCTTGTATTCAGCGCATAGACATTTATAATTGTTAGCTCTTCCTGATGGATAGACTGTGTGATTATTATCTAATGCCCTTCTTCATCTCTTGTTACAGCCTTTAATTTAAAGTCTAGTTTGTCTGATATAAGTATGGCCACTCTAGCTTTCTTTTGACTTCCAGTGGCATGACCGATAGGTCTCCATCCCCTCACTCTCAATCTGAAGGTGTCCTCAGATCTAAAATGAGTCTCTTGTAGACAGCAAATAGATGGGTCTTGTTTTTTTTATCCATTCTGATACCCTATGTCTTTTGTTTGGCGCATTTAGTTCATTTACATTCAGTGTTATTATAGAAAGATACGGGTTTAGAGTCATTGTGATGTCTGTATGTTTTATGCTTGTAGTGATGTCTCTGGTACTTTGTCTCACAGGATCCCCCTTAGGATCTCTTGTAGGGCTGGTTTAGTGGTGACGAATTCCTTCAGTTTTTGTTTGTTTGGGAAGACTTTATCTCTCCTTCTATTCTAAATGACAGACTTGCTGGATAAAGGATTCTCGGCTGCATATTTTTTCTGTTTATCACATGGAAGATCTCCTGCCATTCCTTTCTGGCCTGCCAAGTTTCAGTAGAGGGATCGGTCATGAGTCTTATAGGTCTCCCTTTATATGTTAGAGCACGTTTATCCCTTGCTGCTTTCAGAATTTTCTCTTTATCCTTGTATTTTGCCAGTTTCACGATGATATGTCGTGCAGAAGATCAATTCAAGTTATGTCTGAAGGGAGTTCTCTGTGCCTCTTGGATTTCAATGCCTTTTTCCTTCCCCAGATCAGGGAAGTTCTCAGCTATTATTTCTTCAAGTACTCCTTCAGCACCTTTCCCTCTCTCTTCCTCCTCTGGGATACCAATTATGCGTATATTATTTCTCTTTAGTGCATCACTTAGTTCTCTAATTTTCCCCTCATACTCCTTGATTTTTTTATCTCTCTTTTTCTCAGCTTCTTCTTTTTCCATAATTTTATCTTCTAGTTCACCTATTCTCTCCTCTGCCTCTTCAATCTGAGCCGTAGTTGTCTCCATTTTATTTTGCAGCTCATTGATAGCCTTTTTTAGCTCCACCTGGCTGTTCCTTAGTCCCTTGATCTCTGTAGCAAGAGATTCTCTGCTGTCCTTTATACTGTTTTCAAGCCCAGCGATTAATTTTATGACTATTATTCTAAATTCACTTTCTATATTGTTTAAATATAGAAATATAGAATATTGTTTAAACCTTTTTTGATCAGTTTGTTAGCTGTTGTTATTTCCTGGACATCTTTCTGAGGGGATTTCTTCAGTTTCGTCGTTTTGGCTAGTCCCAGGAGTGGTACGGGACTTAGGAGCACTTCCCCTGTGCTGTCTTGAAAAACTTGCGTTGGTGGGAGGGGCCACAGTCAGACCTGATGTCTGCCCCCCGCCCATCGCTGGGGCCACAGTCAGACTGGTGTGTGCCTTCTCTTCCCCTCTCCTAGGGGCGGGATTCACTGTGGGCTGGCATGGCCTGTCTGGGCTACTTGCACACTGCCAGGCTTGTGGTGCTGGGGATCTGGTGTATTAGCTGCGGTGGGTAGGCAAGGTGCACGGGGGCAGGAGGGGCAGGCTTAGCTCGCTTCTCCTTAGGTGATCCACCTCAGGAGGGGCCCTGTGGCGGCAGGAGGGAGTCAGACCCACTCCTGGAGGGGTGGATCCACAGAAGCACAGCGTTGGGTGTTTGCGCAGAGCAAGCAAGTTCCCTGGCAGGAACTGGTTCCCTTTGGGATTTTGGCTGGGGGATGGGTGAGGGAGATGGCGCTGGCGAGTGCCTTTGTTCCCCAACAAACTGAGCTCTGTTGTCCGGGGGCTCAGCAACTCTCCCTCCTTTTGTCCTCCAGGCTTCCCGCTTTCTGAGCAGAGCTGTTCACTTATGACCTCTCAGATGCTAAGTCGCGCTTGCTGTCGGAACACACTCCGTCCGTCTGGCCCCTCCGCTTTTGCAAGCCAGAGTCGGGGGCTCTGCTTGGCCGGCGGGCCGCCCCTCTGCCCCGGCTCCCTCCCGCCAGTCCGTGGAGTGCGCACCGCCTCGCCGCCCTTCCTATCCTCTTCCGTGGGCCTTTCGTCTGCTCTTGGCTCCGGAGACTCCATTCTGCTAGTCTTCTGGTGGTTTTCTGGGTTCGTTAGGCAGGTGTAGGTAGAATCTAAGTGATCAGCAGGATGCCCGGTGAGCCCAGGGTCCTCCTACGCCGCCATCTTCCCCTAATTTATCCAGAATCAATGATTATTTAAGTGAGTTTCTTTTTTAACCACCTACAGGTGCTAGCTTTTGGAATAGCTAAACAAATGGAAAATTATTCTCATATGTTGTTTGCAGTTTCTGAGATACAGATTATATATAGACAAATACTTATACCAAATAGAAAGATTAAGTCACACTGTAACACAATCCTGTTTAGGTATGACGTTCTGTCAGAGAATGAATTCTAGAATAGGTTAGAGGTAGTTGTAGTTTATTGGAAAGATAAAATCAGAAAAGTAGAGTTTTAAACTTGAGGGACTGGTTAGGGATAATTCCGTGAAAATTTTTACTCTAAGTCTTACTTTTCTTATCTGTACATTTAGCATAATACTACTACCTCACAGGTTTATTGGGCAGACAAAATTCTTGCAATGTTTCTGGAATATAGATAGCATCCCACTAGTGCTGGATTATGCTGCCATTCGTTGAGTGTTTGGCACTGAGTCACTTGTTTTATATATCTTAAAACCTCCTTACTAGTTATAATTTCATAGAACTCTAAACAGAGTCTCAGAGAGTTTGAGTGATTACTACAGCCTCAGCAAAGCAGAGCTATGCGGCTTGACTCCAAAGCCTTGGTGTTGATCCATTATGTAAAAAGAATCCATTGTGTAAAAAGAATCTCACTGAGGAGTGCTTTCTGGGAAAGGTGACTATATGCGTATGAAAGACAGCAAGGAGAGCATTACTGGGGGGACAGAAATTATTCAAACCTATAAAACAGACTGAACAAGGCTTAAGACAGGGAGTGTTAAAAGTAATTTTGTTTAAACCAGTTCAGAAATGGATCAGTTTAGGGGCACCTGGGTGGCTGTGTTGGTTAAGTGCCCGACCCCTGATGTCATCTTGGGTTATGATCTCAAGGTTCCCGAGTTCGGGCCCTGTGTTGAGCTCTGTGCTGACAGTGTGGAGCCTGCTTAGGATTCTCTCTCTCTCCCTCTTTCTCTGCCATTCCCCCATGCTTGTACTCTCTCTTACAAAATAAATAAATAAACTTAAAAAAAAGAGAAATGGATCTGTTTACAGTGCTCAAGAAAATGAGATCTTCCACTAGATTGTCTAGAGTTAGAAATAATTGTTTTTGCTTATAATTGTGTTTCAGTGCCCCTTCTTGTTTTTTTAAATTTTTTAATTTTTAATTTTTTATTTGTTTAATTTTTTTTAAAATTCACATCCAAGTTGGTTAGCATATAGTGCAACAATGATTTCAGGAGTAGATTCCTTAATGCCCCTTACCCATTTAGCCCATCCCCCACCCTTCCAGTAACTTTCTGTTTGTTCTCCATATTTAAGAGGGTCTTATGTTTTGTCCCTCTCCTGTTTTTATATTATTTTTACTTCCCTTCCCTTATGTTCATCTGTTTTGTATCTTAAAGTCCTCATATGACTGAAGTCATATGATATTTGTCTTTCTCTAACTAATTACGCTTAGCATAATACCCTCTAGTTCCATCCATGTAGATGCAAATGGCAAGATTTCATTCTTTTTGATGGCCAAGTAATACTCCATTGTGAGTGTATATATATATATATATATATATATATAGTGCCCCTTCCTGATATTTCAGGAATAGGCAAAACTGAAAATAATTGTAGGAAAACTCATTCTACATGATATCCTCTGAAGGAGTGACACAGTACTGTTAGAAAAAAGAGGTGTATTAGAAAAGAGGGTGCTGTAATGACAGTAACTACTTAAGGTGAGCTTCAACTCCATTTTGATTTCAGTATTTTCACATTCAGCTTCTTCTTTTAGCCACCTTGGTCTTTCCAATACTATGTTTGCAGGAAAGACTGAAGTGGAAAAATGGCTAAACAATTGGAGTTTTTATATTCAAGTTTTTAAAGATTTATCAATTTCCCTTTATCTGAAATGAAATCATTTTTGCTATTGTTGTGATTACCTTTATTTTGAGAGGTTGACATTGATAGTAAAACCTTGAAATAATTACCTGACATATACATTATATACAATTATAGAGATATAACATATGTTATATTTTATATATATGAAATATATTACATATAAATATACAATTTGAGATAGATGGATAGATTCATATATGTATACATACTAACGTATAGACTAATTTTTAATAGCAAAGTCTACAATTAAGGCAGCTGTCAAAGGAAGCAGATCAAATAGATCTAAAAAATATGTTATTGCTGCATTTTTATCCAGTCAGGGTCACATATACCAGGACTATTTGGTTCCTACAGCATCACCCACTCTACATACCAAGTGGCTTGCACTGAGATATAATGGGCATGTTCTTTTTCCAACACCATCAAAGAATTGCAACCCCTGTGATAAATACTTAAACAATGCAATGCCTACAACCCCTGTGGCAATGGCAGATACAGCAAAAAAGCAGGCATAGAGCCTCAGATGACACTGAGAGTCTGACAACTGACATTTACGACGATGTTAATGACTCACAGTTTTCAGATCTACCTATCATGAGAGCCTCCAGTGATGCTGCCACTTGCATGATTCATATGCTGTCTTCCCTAGGAGAGTGTGGGAAAATGGAGCCTCATACTGCTGGAGAAGTAGGGGCCATTCAACTCTGCCAATCTCTTGCGCTTAGAAATGTTTTGTAAAAAATTGGGTTGCAATAACTCATTTGCATTTTTCCCGCTTTGTAGTTTAAATTAGAATGCAACGGAAGGGACATTTTGTGGGTTTTTTTGTTTGTTGGTTTTGGGAAATAGGGTACAGACATTAGTAGAAATGAACATGATCATCTGTAGGGGGTCTGACATTTCAATTAAAATATACTTGTAGGAAACTATTCTTTTGTGTTGACAACAATTCTTGGGGTTTACTTGACCCCAAATTCTTATTGCTAGCCAGAGGCAACATTAGTTTGTTATCAGGACTTAATCTTTGGCTTTGTCTCTGAGTTTTTTTGTGACAGTAACTTGTAGTGATCTCAACGGGCCCTGGTTGTATAATCATATTAAAATTCTGAGATTTTTGTATATTGTGGGTATGTTCCATTTACAAACCTAAAATTCCTGAGTGATAATTTTACTAAATGTATTATTCGTGTACTTTATGTTTATTTCAGACTAATATAAATTTAAAAAAATTAAAGTAAAACCATGAACAACATATGCTTCACCATATTTTCATGATGCCAATAGATTAGGTAAATATGCATTGTTCCTAATAAAAGCAACAAAAGACACCATTTAGAGAACGACTGTTATATGTTAGACAGTTTGCATGTATTTTCTTCAATTCTTACAATGATTTTTAATTTAGGTGCTTTTATTCTTATTTTACAGATGATGAAATTAAAGCTGAAAAAAGCTAAGTAACTTGCTTAAGTCCATATAGCTAAATAGCAGTGTAAATAGAATATATACATAGTTTTATGCCATTCCAAACCTGTGTGGATTATGTTACATCCTGTGCTTTCCTCTACACCATATAAAGTATTGTAAGGTGTAATATGAATATCATATTACATGTGTATATATTGAAAAGCATGTATTTTCACAGGTGAAATATGTTCTGTCCCAGCATTGTAACATGGAGAGACTGGAAATTAAAATGTGACAAGGGTATTTATTAAAATAAAAACCTAAACATTGCCACTTTAATATATACATAATATAATTGCAATCCTTATAAATCTACTACATAGTACATCCTAGATTTGCATAGATAGTTTTCAATAACCATGTTAAAAAATGAGCTATATGCTATATTTATTACTTTTATTAATTACTTATTTTATCTTTATACCTTTGAGACATTCCAGACGTCAGTTACTTATAATTCGATTTGGCTTATTTTTTCTTTTGATATAATTAATAATGACAGGGTTTCCCAAAGAGTTATATTTCTATTATAATAAAATATTTCAGAACTCCCAAATATCCAGTAAGATTAGACCAGATATGTAACCTATATCACTTTCTTGGTCAACCAGACACATCTTTTGTGTTTCTAGAGTTTAAGTTCTGATACACAAAACACAGCCTGGTCATTTGTGCTTTGCATGAAATTTGATCAAAAAATTGAAACCACCAAGTAGAACTTAGATTGTTTTACACTATCTACTCTGTTCTTTGTTGGGTGAAGGGATGAGAAACAGATTTCCATGTCTGGAGATCCATTTCCCCTCCAAGGATAGAGTACATGGTATAACGAGGACTAAGTCAAATGAATTCTTTATTTTTACACATTATTAATGGCTCAAAATCATACCATATATTATTTCGCTTTATATTTGAACCATGATTTTATTTATTTTTAAATATATTTTTCCTTTGTATTTTTCATTTTTCTCAGAGGAATCACAATAACATTTGTTTTTAAATTTCATCTTATTTTTATGAATTTCCACTTTCTCAATTATTTATATTTTGTGTACTTTCTATTACTCTGGAATATTTTCTTACTCATTTTTCTACTTGTTTTAATCTGGACAATTTTTTTTTCCTCTAGGTCTACACACCTGACATAGTAGGAATCCACTGTTTCTTAGATCACATATCTTCCTATGTCTTCATATATCTCCCCTTTTGACAAAATATTGCTTCAACAAACTTTTAAAATTACTCGGAAGGAAAGCCTTTATGTGTTCTGATTTCTATCTTACAAAAATATAATAGTTTTGCTGGGTATCAAATACTATGTTCAAATTCATTTTCTTTTAAAATTTTGTAGAATTTGCTTCACAATCTCTTAGAATCCAAAGATGTGATCAAAAAGTTGGTGATGTTTCTGATTTTTGTCTAAGCTACAGGCTTCTCTTTTCAATAAGAGAAGTCTAAATATGGATCTTTTATGTTTTGGTAGGCATGTTGTGAACCTTTCGAATTGGACATGTGCCCTTGGAAAGAGCTCCGTCTGTTCAGTGTTTAATCCTTTTATGGTGCTCTTTTGGCCTATGGATATTATACCTTCTTAAAACTTTCTTAATATAGTCATCAAAGTTTTTTTTTTTCAACTTGTCATTTTTAAGTTTCCAGAATTAACTTTTATTCTTCAAGTTTCAGTTTTCTTGCTTATTTATCTTTGAATTATTCTCCATTTTGCTGGATATTTTCATATATATGGAAATTCTTGGCTCTGCATATGTATTTAATATTTAAGGGTTGGGTAGCTCATGTGTGTTTCCTGTGCTATTTTTTAAATTTTTTTTAAATTTTTTATTTTGATTTTTTTATTTTGATTTTTTTATTTTTTTAAATAGATGAAATTTATTGTCGAATTGGATTCCATACAACACCCAGTGCTCATCCCAAAAGATGCCCTCTTCAATACCCATCACCCACCCTCCACTCCCTCCCACACCCACATCAGCCCTCAGTTTGTTCTCATTTTTTTGAGTTTCTTATGCTTTGACTGTCTCCCACTCTAACCTCTCTCTCTTTTTTTTTTTTTTTTTCCTTCTCCTCCCCCATGGGTTCCTGTTAAGTTTCTCAGGATCCACATAAGAGTGAAAACATATGGTATCTGTCTTTCTCTGTATGGCTTATTTCACTTAGCATCACACTCTCCAGTTCCATCCATGTTGCTCCAAAGGGCCATATTTCATTCTTTCTCATTGCCACGTAGTACTCCATTGTGTATATAAACCACAATTTCTTTATCCATTCATCAGTTGATGGATATTTAGGCTCTCTCCACAATTTGGCTATTGTTGAGAGTGCTGCTATAAACATTGGGGTACAAGTGCCCCTATGCATCAGTACTCCTGTATCCCTTGGGTAAATTCCTAGCAGTGCTACTGCTGGGTCATAGGATAGGTCTATTTTTAATTTTTTGAGGAACCTCCACACTGTTTTCCAGAGTGGCTGCACCAGTTTGCATTCCCACCAACAGTGCAAGAGGTTCCCGCTTCTCTCCTGTGCTATTCTGCAAGTAGATAAATTTTGTACTAATCATCTCCCATTAGTAGGAAGTATGGAGTAACATTCTCAGCTTTTGTTTTGAGTTGAGTGAGCAGTAAGCCAGCTTTCAGACTGGAACCTCTATAGTCCAAATTGAAGAAGGCTTTGAACCGGGTAAATAGCTCTGATGCTAAAAGTTTTGAAGCTATCCAAATGAAGCTGACAACACTTCTTCCTTGGGTATCTTGCATTGCATTTATTACTGTTGGGGAATGTCATCAAAAGGTTGTGGCTACCAGTTGACTTGTGAGCTTGGCTTGGATGACTGAAAGCTCCTCACCCCCTCCCCTGTCTTTTGAATGTGTGTTTCACTTGTTTTTCCTGTTCCTGAAGGCTGATCCAAGGTAATGGTTTGGGGTGTTGAGAACACCTGCATGGCATACATGAATAAACCTAGTTAAGGTCTATATATAAACTTTGAAGATGTGACTGGCAAATGTGGTGATCCATTCATCTTGCTGCCTTGTGTGTTGGTCTCCTTTGTCTATTAAAACTGCCATCCACAGCACTCATCATCAGGGAAATACAAATCAAAGCTACAATGAGATATCACCTCACACCTGTCAGAATGCCTCAGATTAACTCAGGAAACAACAGATATTGGCAAAGAGTGGAGAAAGGGGAACACTTTTGCACTGTTGGTGGGAATGTAAACTGGTGCAGCCACTCTGGAAAACAGTATGGAGGTTCCTCAAAAAATTAAAAATAGAATTACCTTATGACCCAGCAATTACATCATTAGTATTTATCCAAAGGATGCAAAATGCTAATTCAGAGGGGCACATGCACCCAGGTTTATAGCAGCACTATCAACAATAGCCAAATTATGGAAAGAGCCCAAATGTCCATCAAGTGATGAATGGGTAAAGAAGATGCGGCATGCATATATATATATATATATATATATATATATAATGGAATCCTACTCAATGATGAAAAAGAATGAAATCTTGCCATTTACAACAATGTGGATGGAACTAGACTGTATTTTGTTAAGCAAAATAAGTCAGGGAAATACAGATACAGGATTTCACTCATACATGGAATTTAAGAAATACAGATGAACATCAGGGATGGGAAGGACAAATAAGGTAAAAACACAGAGAGAGGCAAACCATAGGGGTCTCTTAAATACAAAGAACAAACTAAGGGCTGCTAGAGGGGAGGTGAGTGGGAGGAATGGGCTAAATGAGTGATGGGCATTAAGGAGGGCACTTGGGATGAGCACTGGGTATCATGTGTAAGAGATGAATCACTGGATTCTACTACTAAAATCAAGATGACACTGTATGTTAACTAATTTCATTTTAAATAAACAAAAATAAATTAAAAAAATAAATACACTGCCACCCACCAACCTGGAATGGCTTCAGTCTCTCCCTGTCCTATATGTTCTGTTGGGGAGGTGGAGTGCTGGTTTCTGATTACACCAGGGAAGCTCCCAAGAAGTTTGAGAACCAATAGTCACATCAACTTTGACCAAGTCTTTCCAGCCAGAAATACATCCCTCTTGCTCGCTTCGCATTAGAGTTGTCTAGTTTGCCCTGGTGTTTCTTTGATCCATCTCTTCTTGTCAATTTCTGTTATGACTATCCAGATTTAGCTGTATTACTGCAGTAACCTCCAAACTGGTTTTTCTAGCTTCTGTCAGTCTCTCCTAATGCATTCTTTACACTACCATCAGAGTTACCTTTCTAAGACCAGAGCATATTATTCTTGCTCCAAAATATTTGTGTCCTTCATGTCCTCAAAATGAAGTCTAATATTCATACCTTGACGTATAAGAATTCCCATGATCCTAAATGTTTCATCTCTGCTTCCACATTTCTTTCATGCAGCCAATTCCTAGTGGTTGACTTTCCTGTTTGCAGTATCTTCTTTCACACTGTATACCACTCAAATGCCAGCTCAACTCCCTCTCGCTCCCGATAAACCTTGACTGAAGTTTATCTCGCCCTTTCTAATTTCATGTCTAGCTTTGAATTTCTAATTCTCAAATAGGGATGATTTTGCTCTCCACAGGAGATTTGGGGATGTCTGGAGACATTTTCAATTGTCACGATTCAGGGGGAAGTGGAGAGAAGAAGATGTCCAGCAACTAGTAAGTAGAGGCCGGGGATGACAATCAAATGTCAGTAGTACTGCCGTTTAGAAACATTTCTTTACTCTATCACTTGTTATAGTCTTCTTTAACTCTAATTATGTGTGACACACTTAAGTCTTTCACTAAAATATAAGCGCATTTAGAGCAGGGGCTGAGTCACAGCCTCTAACTTCCCTTATTGCTTAGCACAATAATTTGGAGGAAAAAAAAGGAACTAAGCATATGCTTGTTGAAATGTGAACCTCTACAAACTGCTTGATATGTTCCCAATTTTATGGTCTCAATTTTCTTCACTTTCTATAAACTTTCTCACCTCCATACCGTTCATTGATTACATGTGTCTCTATTTTTTTTCACACGACTTTTTGCTTACATTGCTATAGTCTTTCTAATACTATATTTAAATGTTCTTATTTACTCAACAGTTTTCTCACCATACTATAAGCTCCTTATGGACAGGGCAATATGCCTTCATCAGGGTAACTACAGAGACTAAGGCAGTGTCTGGAGGAGGTGGCTGGTAATTAAATAGAACTATTGTAGCAAATAGTTTTAAGAAAAGAATATGGAGCGATTTCTACTGTACACAGATTTTTCTATAGAGAAAATTACAACCTTAGACATCAACTCAAGCCGCTGCTTATACTTAATTGCATAAGAAAAAGTGAATGTCAGATGGACCCAGGTATTCCCAACTTGGGCATTAGTGATTATAGTTACTTAGATTTGTTGACAATTTGACAGGGCATGTCTTACTTCAGCATTTCTCAAACTATACTTGGTGGACCATGAGTATCAGAATTGCCAGACAGTGTTATATAAAGAATAATAACTTAAAGTCTCTGGAGTTGAGGGCCAGAAATCAGCATTCTTGATAATCTCCTTGAGTGATCCTTATGCATACTAATACTTGAGAACCACTGACTTTTTCATTTTTTTCCATTTGACATAAACAAGACTATCCTTTTTCTTACCACTTACGTTATTTCTATAATAATGTCAATAGTAACTAATCTTTAGTGGACCTTTCCTGTATACAAAATATTGTGTTAGGCACATCATGTGTTTTATATAATTTAATCCTCACAACCCACCTATGAGATAAATTCAATTATTGTATCTATTGTAAAGACGTGAGTATCCAGGCACAGAGAGGTTAAAGTTATTTGCCTAATGTCACATACAGAGTAAGTTCCAGATATGGCTTCAAAACTCACGTTTTTAAACACGATGCTTTCCTTCCTGTGCATCTTTTGAAGATTGCTTTTTTTTTTCCCCTTTGTTGATCATGAAGTGTTCTGCAGTGTGAGATTTCCATTTCGCTTCAGACTGCTCAAATATATTCAGATTTGCTTCATTATTTGTGAATAAAAAGATTAGTGGATTTTCCAAAAGGCATATTCTATCTAGAGGGCTGGGTTAAGCTCTTATGTTTCAATATCATTAATTGATGAAGATTTTCCTTTCAACACATGACGGAATCATTAGTAAATATAGATTTAAGACTGCTGAGAAAAGTTAGCCTATCACAGTTCAGCAGTTTGAAGAAAACTTGAAAAATGAAAGCCTTTTAGACATTACTGCTGGGGTGACATGAACTGGCAAGGCTGTTGTCACCTGATAATGCATTTCTAGGTGTGCTAAGTTTTGCAAAGGCCATTGTGTCCTGTGGTGATGATGGCTTGTAGTTAAATTGCCCACCGGGCAGCCTTGCGAGAAATTGTCCTAGATCATGTATAGAGCAACACAATTAACATGCTTATTCCAGAGAAAAGCAGGGGGAATACAACCTTTGATGGTCTCATTTAAGAAATAGTTTTCCCCTTGGCTAAACACTCCTCAAAAAGCTCCTTTCACCACTTCTAAAATCCAAGAGCTACTTCTCTGACAAATACCTGGCCCTGCAGCAAACCAGTAGGCTCTTGGTCTAGGGAAGGGAAGGAGAGCAGACACAGATGATGTCACCCTCTATTCCTACCACCTGTTTATTGACTTGGAAACACAAGCTTGTTTGTCTTTATCACTGCCCAAACTGTTCTTCATCTAGTATTTTTCTTGGCTGCCTCATTCTGCTCTCTCCTCACTGTGTAGTGTATGATTGTAACTAGAATTCCGATGGCTCTCATTTTACGTCCAAACAGTTCTAGTTTCCCCTTACCATATGGTCATCCTGATGTTACCATTTGCCTCAATCATCCTTTTTGTAGCTGCTTGAACATCTTAATTGATCTCATGAGCTATGTTAGGGATTTATAACAGACATCAGTATAATTCATCTCACACACATGGCTTGGGTCTTTTTTTCTGATTGGATGTGCTCTATATATACATATTTACAATTCTTTAAAACCTCGGGTTCACCTTAGTGATAACATAAATGAGCTTTCAAGGGCTACAGCTCACCAGAGGAAACAATTACCTGTGTCCCCCTGTCTGACATGGTATTTTCCATTTCCCTGAAGTGTTTGGTGTTTTAAAACATACTCAAGACTCTTTGTCCTGTTTAAACAAAGTGGTAAATACCCTTGGCTTTAAAAGTTTTCTGGAATAAACTATGAATCCTTCTTTTGCTAGGCACCCACATTGTCTCTCTTACTTTCTCACTCATTCATTTTTATTATCAGTAAGATACTCAAAATCATTTAAAAAATGTGTTCAGGATCTCTTTTAATCATCGGAACATTGGATCTTTCCACTTTTATAAATGATTTTACATCTCTTCTGAAGCCTGCCCTTCATTCAGTTACCCCTCTGTTGTCAGAGTAAGTTCTCCAAAGTAGATTCCTATAGCTATGTAAGCTCACCCCCAAGACACGCATACACACACACACACACACACACACACACCCTTGTAAACCTGGTCGAGTGAAAACTAATAGTAAAAACTGAAAAGATAATTTACACATTATTCTGTATGGTATCTGTTAGGCCTTGACAAGTGGGTGTCAGCCTAAGTCAGTTTTATAGGGGAAAGGTAATTGGCAAAGGTTATTTTCAACATCTGGGAATCGGGTCTATTTCAGGGAAACTGTCAAGTGGACAAATGCGATCTTTGGTACCGGTCACTCTCCTGTGCCTTGTCATTCTCTATCTTAGCTAAAGCAGGCATTATCCCTGTATGTTTCCTGCTTTCTTAAATTATACACCACAGATATAACCTAGATGTTGTGCCTTATCTGGATACATTTACTTTTGAAAAATGACTTATAACTGTGAAACAAAAGTATTTATCTGCAGGAAGAATTTTGAAGAAATTATGATGACTATGATGTCTTCCTTGATGGGACCACTGAATGATGATCTGATCACTTAAAATCATGTGCCTGTGCATGGTTCCTTACAGAGTATCAGACAGATTTCCCATCTGTGCCTCAAAGGAGGGCTGCTGGATCTGTTATAATCTGAAGCCAGACCTCTCAAGGGAGAAAACAAAGTCCTGGATGTTCTAAATAAATAATATTAAAATGAATCTGAGGCATCACGAAGCCCACAGTTTTTTGCTCACATGGTGTTAGTCCACCAGGAAATTTCAGTGAGTAAATCACTCTCAATAGGTAATAGCCCATGGAAGCCAGTTTGGTGTGCCTGTGAGATTATACTCAGAAAGCCCAAGGAACCAAACATTGCAACTTTGCGTGCCATGTTTTACTCATTTATGCAATGGAACATGTTTCATTCAAATGGCTTCACTTGAATAAATGAGCACAAGTGCACACTGACGCTTAAGCTTGACTACATGAGTTGGCCAAGTGACTTTTTATACTTCTCTAATAACAGTGTCCTGAGATGGATGGAAAACACCCATTGTGACTGGGCTTTATTCTAGGCCGTGTTTCCCCAGAGGAACACTGGATCACCATTTCATTTTGGGGGGCAGAAATGCTTAGGCGGCATCGTTCAAATTCTAACTCTCCTACTTACTAATTCTGGATTTATGGGAAAAACACTTAACTTCTCAGTTTCTACTTCTTTAAAATGGGGGTAGTATTGATCTAGGAAGGTTTTTACGAGGACTAAATGGCATCATAAATGTGCACAATGCAGTGTTGGGTAGAGTGGGCTTTTACCAGACGTCACATCCTTTCTGATATAGATGGGTGTGCCAAGGATGAATCTTTCTCCAAATGAATACTAAATCCACAGGCAGTTACAAAATGCCCAAGGACACTGCTATTGCTGTGAGTACAATTCTTATAAACTGGAAACAACTACATCGAAGGTTATAGAATTGGTACATGTCCTGGAAGTGAGACTTAAGTGAAACAGAAACAGAAGTTTGAGTGAGAAGCTTATAGTGGAAGAGTTGGGAAATCAGTTTGAAAGATGCCAAGGGCAAGAGATAAGAAAGAGGGGTGTTAAACTATGCATAAGAAGGTAAGAATAAAGAAAAAAAATGTGCTGTTTAAGGGTGAAGGAGATGTCTCATTCTAAAGGTAAGGTCCTGTAAATCTTTTGAAGGCTACAAAGAAAGTTTAGGCATAGACACAGCTTTCAATAATCTCAAAGGTTGTAGTTTGAGAGTAGAGTTTGGAATTATTCCAAATGGTGAGCTAGTTTTAAAGATTGGATTAACTAAAAGGTGACAGTATTAGAGGGTGAGACCTTGGGCAATGAAGACACATAAGATGACCATATAGAGAAAGAGTCATTTGGAGTCAGGCTAGAGCTAGAAACTGTGACCTGACTAATAATTCCTCAAAAAGAACCAGAAGGCCTGAAGATGACAAGGACAAAAAGATGGAGACAGTGGCATGACTGGAGGAGGTCATCTTCAAAACAACTCAACATTTTAAGTAAATACAAAGGAACAATGATTGGGTAGCAGCAGGAGTCACTCCCACAGAGGTGATAATTGAAGCGGGGAGTGGATGAGATTGCCAAGGGCTAGAGTAAAGAAGAGGACTTCAAGAATGAAATCGTCACATGTAGGCCAGTGCAGACTATGCAACTGAGTCCTGTCTGTTCTGTGCAGTGGACGGAGATGGACACTGAGCTTGAGTTTTTCATGTGGCTGGTGAGCTGGCACAGGTGTTTGTCAATGGTTAGATACCTATTTGCCTAATATCCCTACACCATCCTGCCATATGAGAGGGAGAAAAAATCTGTAATTTTTTCTTAAAATGATATATGCTACTGGGCAGCTAGTATTCATTTCTTTTATAGTTTCCTAATTCATAAGGGCTTACCTTTCATTGAAAGAGCCTTTGCTCTAGAGCCATTGTCATCCATTGGTAAAGAACAAGGTCCACTGGTAGGAAGGAAAACTAGATGCAGAAGCTTGTCCAGATGGCATAGAGATGTCTTCTCCTTATTCCTTACTATGTAACTAAGATGCATCTTTAACATGACACTTCAAAGCTGTTTAAATATATTTTGAGCTCGAAGTATCCATTAATGATTGCATTTCATTCTATGGAGGGTTAGAGAGTAAATTTATTGCTTCTATCATGATTCAACTATAGAAAAATATTCTCAAGTAGCAAAGTTGGAACTTTTGGAGTCCTATATTAGTTCTTTGGCATTTTCTAATGTTAGTACAGAAAAGGACTAATACTAGTTTGTTCAGAACCATTTCTATGAGGGAAACAATACTGCTCAAATTTCACATGAGGATTCAAGATTTTTCCATGATTGAGGAAGTTCTACCCATTTTCAAAACCTTTATATTTAGCTTGAGATGCTGATGAAAACAACAAAAATAGTTTATTGGGTGCTTAGGAGTCATCAGCTAATGTGCTAAGAACTTACCTGAATTATCATAGGTAAACACAATTCTATTATTGTTAGAAGATGCCCATAACTGGGACAATTTGGAGAGTGAAAGGGCAAAGTTAGAAACAATTTCACAGGCACCTATGCTCCCCTAATTATATCTACATCTAATTACCAGAGTTTGCAGACATTGTCATAGCTAATGCCATGGACATGATTATTTCATATTTTTAGTAGTCTACAAAATTCAGGTTTTAATCTCCTACCTTTGTTTATTTATTTTTCTATATGGCAGTTAGCTTAATTCTTTAGACCTAGTAGTAACAGCAAAGTTGATCTTGAGAACTGAGTCATTTCCAGTTTAAAACGCAGTAATGCCCACTCAGTTGAGGATTCCCCTTATATCCCATCTGCTGTTTCTTCCTTTCTACCCAGAGTGTTCTAAATCCCAGAAAGTCTGAAGTAGCGCTCTACATTGCGAATAGATACCTTGGTAGGTCTCCACTGATGTGCTGGCTGCCCTACAGTCCTAGAGCATAAGCTTCTGTCCCCACTGCAGTTGGTGAGTAAACAGAGGTTTCTCTATACCCTGCACTACCCATGCAGGTCCTTCAGAGCGCTCAGTGACTGAACTGTGAGCACCACTGTAAGATCCTCTCCCACTCTGGCTCTCCTCCTTAACTCTCCAGGGGCTCAGAAACTGTGCTTTTGTAACACCACATTGCCACACATGGCTGATCTCAGGGGTCTCAGACTCAGAGCCCTCTCCCCACCCCCTATCATTGCACCTCTATGAGGCATCAAGCTTCCTACAATTTAATCTGGGAAGTTAGTTCAAACTCCTACTTCTTTAGTACCTTCCAAACCACTTGGACTTCTTGGTATGTATCTCTGAGATTTGGCCCAGGGGGTGAGAGTTGCACATCTTCTCAGATATTCAGTCTCTGTTTATTCCTACTCATACTCTTTTCAATATTAATTCCTCCGCTGTCTGGTCAAATTTTTAATATTCTTCTACAGCCTCCAGAAATATTCTCTTATATCTTTCTGTATTCTCCGTTTCCTCCATAGTTTGTAGTTTAAACTCTATTTACCAATTTTTAACAATTTTTATTTATTTATTTTTGAAGAGAGAGAGAGAGCACACACATGCACAACCGGGGGAGGGGAAGAGAGAGCTCTGGAGACACAGAATCTGAAGCAAGATCCAGGTTCTGAGCTGTCAGCACAGAGTCTGATGTGGGGCTTGAACTCACAAACCATGAGATCACGACCTGAGCTGAAGTCGACGCTTAACCGACTGAGCCACCCAAGCACCCCATATTTCCCATTTTTAATGCAAAACTAAAATTTTATAATTCTAAAATAAATCTCCCCTCCCCTGCCATCTTTAGCTTAGTTCTTGCAAGCTAAAGTGATTTTGTATTGGTCTTATTCCCTGTGTTACAAATTAACAGATGTCTGCAAAAGAACTTAAAATAAGGATCTGACAGATTTCCCTGTGTTCTTGTGTCTTCCTATCTATAAACTAAGAAGGCCAAGTTGTGTGGAGAGGCTTGGTAGCAGAAGAACTATAGTGCAAACATGATTTATTGAGAATAAAACAAGGCATAGAAATTTTTAAATGTTAGTCCTCTGCTCCAGTAAATGGCATATTTAGGTTTAGAGGCCAATAATCTTACTCATGACCACTATATGATACCATACTGCTATGCTATGTCAGAATTTTTTTTTCCTGTGTGACATTTATTCGTTTAAGTTTTTAAAATTTAAGTTCAAGTTAGTTAACATATAGTTTAATAATGATTTCAGGAGTCGAATTTAGTGATCCATCACTTACATATAATAATCCAATGCTCCTCCCAAGAGTGCCCTCCATCACCCATTTAGCCCATCCCCCCACCCAATATCTCTCCAGCAACCCTCAGTTTGTTCTCTGTAATTAAGAATCTCTTATGGTTTGCCTTCCTCCCTGTTTTTATCTTACTTGGCATATAGCCAGGAAATGAATCTTCTCATTTCTCAACTGATGGGGTTTTCCATTTGTTCAACAATTATTTGTTACACCTACTATGTGATATGTACAGTGCTAAGCATGTGATACAACAATTAACAAAATATATATAGTCCCTATCCACAAAGAGCTTATAGAATGGTGGATAAAAATAGATTAGAAATGACCAGCTATAATATTTTAGGAAATAAAGTTATCCTGGTATGATTTTGGTGTCTTACAGTTTGCCTATTAAGCCTGTGAGAGACTAGATGAGTTGAATTTACTGGGAAGATTCAAGTGGACTAAATTTTCACGAACATCTTAAAAATTGTATTGACCACTTAGACATATTTTATTATGTAGCAAATTGTAAACATTGAATGATTGCAATCTTAGGTTCATGGGTGGTGCTCACAATGTATATACTAATATTAATACGAAAGTGAAGGTGAGTAAATTACCACAGGAAAAATTTGTAAAGAAAAAAGAAAAGAAAAACAGAATCTGAGTCCAAAATTATCAGGCGATTCTGTTGGATCAGGCACATAAGTGAAAAAACATTTTGTCAAAGAGCCTTAGCCATTCTGTGAGTTTCTCTACTCTTCCCGAAAGGGCAGTTGAGTCTTACCTTCTCCTAAACCTAGAGAAAGGGGCTTTGTGGGATGCATCTCCCCCGAGAAACCAGGGAATGTTTCCTTTGGTTTTGGATGACACAGAGTACTGACTTACACCTAAAATACCAAAAGCAACCTTTGGCAACAGGAGAGACTTTGGGATTTGTTTGGATCACAGAGTTTATTGGGGCAAGAGATGTATTTGTATTTCTGGGGTGCCATGCAAAGAGATTGCTTGGCTGGAGTCATTTTAAGCTCTGCCAAATCATGTCATGGGACTCTAAGAGCAAAAGTCTGTGGGAATAAGCATTATTGGAGTAATGAACAGAGATGATCCCTGGGAAGTAGGACAATCTCTGAAGAAGCCAAGAATATGCTCATTAGGAAAAAGGATTCACCCTCAGATCCTCCAGGCTCTGACATAATGAAACTAGATTACAGCAGTATCCATCATCAACCAAATAAGGATCGTTCCTGGTTTTTCCTTTTATTTCTGCTCTTGGTACCTGCTTAGACCCTCCCCCGCCCCAAGTGTCTAAAATAACAACTAGAAGTCAGAAAGGGAGTAATTAAACAGGAATGGAGAGAAAAAGCCAAATCTCCCACCTCCACTCTCCACTAAGTCAAGTTTAATGATAGTTTCATTTCAGGAGAAGTTAAGAATGTTATTAGATGACGGTCATGTAAAAAACTCAAAACAAACCAAAAAAGGAAAATGGACCTGTTTTAGGCCAAGATTTATTTCTGGGATTGCAAGGGTAGTTCAATATTCACAAATCAATCAACGTGATACAACACATTAATAAAATAAAAGATAAGAACCATATGATCATTTCAATAAACGAAGAAAAGGCATCTGACAAAGTACAAAATCCATTCAGGATAAAACCCCTCAATTTGGGGCCCATGGTTGGCTCAGTCAGTTAAGTGTCTGACTACTGATTTCAGCTCAGGTCAGGATCTCATGGTTCATGAGTTTGAGCCCCACATTGGACTCCATGATGACAGAGCAGAACCTGCTTGGGTTTCTCTCTCCCTCCCTCTCTGCCCCTCCTCTGCCCTCTCTCTCTCTCAAAATAAATAAATAAACTTACCTCAACAGAGTAGGTTTAGAGTGAACATACCTCAACATATAAAAGGCCATATGTGGAAAACCCACAGCTAATATCATCCTCAATGGGAAAAAAACTGAGACCTTTTTCTCTATGGTCAGGAAAAAGACAGGGATATCCACTCTCACCACTGTTATTTTACATAGCAATGAAAGTCCTAGCCTCGGGAATCAGATAACAAAAAGAAATTAAAGTCATCCAAATTGGCAAGGAAGAAGTCAAACTTTAACTGTCTGCAGATGACATTATACTTTATATGGTTTATAACCAGAGAAAGGGCAAGATGGCAGAGTACATATTTAAAGGACTAATGGGAGATGAAAATAAATAAATAAAAGCGGTGGTTTGATTGCATCAGAAATTACGCTTTTTACACTTGTTGACTACATTTGGTGATGGCGGAGGGGGTTGGTATCAAGGAAGTTTCAAGAACTGATATACAGAGAGACACTGGACTCTGTTATATATCAACACAGTGTCTCAACTGGCACTGATCTAGGATGAATTCTATTTTAGTACTCTATGACAATTATTTCCAGAAATTTACCATTGTATTGAATTTCTTTTGAGCAAGGAACAAATATAGCTATCTCTCTGTAAACGAGTTTGTAATAGAAATTTGATCTTTTGAATCATTTAAAAAAAACGTATTTTATTTATTTTTAAAACATTTTTTTAATGTTTATCTATTTTTGAGAGACAGACAGAGTGTGAGCAGAGGAGGGGCAGAGAGAGAGAGGGAGACACAGAATCTGAAGCAGGCTCCAGGCTCCGAGCTGTCAGCACAGAGCCGGATGTGGGGCTTGAACTCATGAGCTGTGAGATCATGACCTGAGCCGAAGTGGGACACTCAACCAACTGAGTGACTCAGGCGCCCCCATCTTTTGAATCATTTTATTGATATGCTCAAATTGTAGGAAATTCTAATGAATACAATCAATTAGCAGGGAGCTTATTACCCTCAGTTAGGGCCCATTTTCATATCCACAAAGCTCCCAAAAGCTAGCCCGTGAAGTGCAGCACATACTCCCACACTTCTGGGAAACCATGAGGCCATGGAAGAAGAGCATAGGATACTTTTTCTTATTAATGTATACAAAAATAATAGGAAATACACACAGAGAGAGACGCATTTCCTATTTACATGTATATATGCAGTTAGGGCATTCTAGGAGCAGTTGTTAATTTAATTTACAATGTTTCGCTCCCTTTTGAAACGTTTAGTGAAAAAATCAATGCCAGATAAAATTTCAAGCCTCAGAATTAATATTATGAGCTGTAGGACCTTGGTAGCTTCCTTGATTGCTCTGAACTTTACATTTTCTTTAGTAAAATTGGCATGATTAAATAATAATGCCCAACGTACAGAGTTGTTATAATAATTAAACTAACTGAGAAAGAAAAGCCCCTGGAATACAATAGGCTTTCATTGGACTGTAGTATTCTTTCTTATCTCTCTTACCATTATTTTAGAGTAGAAGGGAAAAAAATGGAACAAAAATACGTGAACTAGTCAGACAAAGACAAATATTATATGATTTCACTCACATGTGGAATTTAAGAAACAAAACAAATGAGGAGGGAGGGAGAGAGGGAGAGAGGGAGAGAGGGAGAGAGGGAGAGAGGGAGAGAGAGAGAGAGAGAGAGAAGCCAAGAAACAGACTTTTAACCATAGAGAACAATTTGATGATTACCAGCTGGGAGTGGGGGTGGGTGGGTGAGATAGGTGATGGGAATTAAGGAGCCCACATGTCCTGATGAACACTGGGTATGGAATTTTGAATCACTATATTGTATGCTTGAAGCTAATGTAACACTGTATGTTATCTATAGTAGAAATAAAATAAAACAAAATAAAGTAAAAGAAAATAATAAAATAAAACCATGAACTAGAAAAAGGGAACCTTCAATTCCTTGCTACCTCCTACCCCAATATTTCTGTTCAGTGGATTTTTCTTTCCAATTTTCCATGGGTTCTATTTGTAAGGGCTCTACCCTGGTTACCCAAAGCAAGTCATATAGTTTCCTTCTGGAATAAAATGTGATAGTAGGCACACTGGCTAGTGGTGTCACATGATTACAATGGACATCATTAAAGTCATCAGAGTTGAGTTACTCAAGGGCAAGTTTTTGTCTTTCGTTTTTTTCTTCTTACTTTCTTTTCTTTTGGAAAACATCTTTCCCATTTTTGACTCACCTTAATATTAACCAAAGCTATACTTCTCCCCACAAATGTGTGAAAACGGATGTCAATATCCTTTCAGTTCATTTCATTCATGTTTTTATATCAAATGTATCAGTCTGGCAAGCTATACCAAAAGAGCAATGTGAATGAGGAAAAGTGAAGGCCAGTAAAACGTAAAAGCCAATAAAATGAAAAATCTGAAATACGGCAGGATAAAACTTACTATCTCACCCATTTTATTAAGGGGACCTTTTGCTCCTAGTAAGAACTTACATTGGTAGAAGACAAAAAAGACGTTGCAAAATAGTAATCATTAGACAAAATGAATCTTAGCATTAACTTTAGGGGCAAAAATTTGAAATAGCTCTCTTGAATGGAGATGCACTCTTTTTTTTTCACTTTTGATTTTATTGGGTCTTTATTGATTGATAGCATCTGATGAGCATATTATGAATTGCTAAGAAAGCACTAAAAGAATGTGTAGCTTTCCAAGGTTTTATACTGACAGTATTTGCTCAATGATTTCTATTTTTAGCTTAGTGCACTTAAAGAAGTTTTATCTAGAATTCCAAGAATACATTTGAAATATGTACTTTAAATGTTGTGTAGAAAGTGGAAGGTGGTATATCTTACAATTAAGAACATGAATTTGGAAGGTGGACAGTCCTAAATTTATCTAGTTCTGTCATGAAATTGCTGCCTCTTTAGGCCATTTAAAAAAAAATTAATGTTTATTTATTTGAGAGAGAGAGAGAGAACATGAGCAGCGGAGGGGCAGAGAGAGAGGGAGACACAGAATCCAAAGCAGGCTCCAGGCTCTGACTGTCAGCACAGAGCCCGACGTGGGACTCGAATTCACAAACTGTGAGATCATGACCTGAGCCAAAGTTGGACACTCAACCAAGTGACTCAGGCACCCCTAGGCAATTTTTTAACCTTTAATTTGAATCTCTGTCTTCTCATGTGTTAAAAAGAGGCATTTTCTCCTTGGTTGAATTGTTGAGTGAAATCAATGCAATGGTGTTTGAAGTGTTCAACATGAGGCCTGCTGAATTAAAGGCCTTAAAGCCTTTCTTAATAAATATCACTTCATCTAATATAAATAGCTACCAGTTTTTGTACAAGGATATTTTTTAGGCCTGTTACACTAGATCCTCAAGAACTTTTTAAGATCAAGAGCAAAATAGGATCACCATCATGCCTGGGGCACTATGTAACATACTGGAAAGAGAACAGACACATTTGCTGCTTCCTAACTTAGATGCATAATCCTGGAAAATGACTTTCTACTCTGATCCCCAATTTCCTCATGTGTAGAATGAAAATAATATCCTTCTCAAGGGATTGCTGTTAGAATTAAATAAAGGAATACCTCTCAATGACAAAGTACTTCATAACTGGTAACAGTTATCATTAGAAAGAATGATATGCTCTCTTAATACAAATAGATCTCTGATCATAGTACTAACATAAATCAGACTTTAGTTTTCAAATATTGTTTCACGCATAACATCTCACTTTATCCATATGACGACTTTAAGAGTTGCATGAAAGGAATCATCCTTTATCTTTTAGGTAAGAAATCTGAGGTTCTAAGAGTCATGTTACCTCATACTGCAACCCAAGAATCAGGTTTCTAACTCTCCACCGTCAGATGCTTTTTAGGATAACGTATGGCATTCCAATTTCAGAATGGCTAACTCCTCTTACATTTTGGTTCATTTAAAAACTCTAAGGCCACCCTCCACCCCATTAAAAAACAAAGGAAAAATCACAAGATTTGTTTAGGTACTTCCCCTCAAAACTTAGTATCATATTTTGATTAAGAGTAGTTTGTGAATTTTATTAATTTCAAAGGCAATGTGTCTGGAAAATTATTAAACCTGACTTTGGTTTTATTCGATGAATAAAATGACTTTGAAGATAGCCATAGTATGATTTTCCAACTGTATTTTGTGTTTTACAATAGAAACTTGAATGTCCCTGTGTTTTTCCACTGCAGGTGAATTTGATATTCACAAGAATGAGGAAACTAATGGTTCTGATTAGAGTAAAGCAGAAAGTGAGGAGGATGTGTGAACTTCCCCACACAGACATTTAGCCAGATAATTTCAGCTTGGTGTCTGCTACTTTATTTTATTTAAAACAAAATTGGCTGTCTTTCTGGAAATCCATGACTTAACTATGTACTTCAATCTTTACCTGGACTAATGTAATTTTCATATACCTAAGACCAAGTTAGTAAGGGAGGATGCACACAAAGCATGCATTTTCAATGAACATTACTGTGCTCCTTAACCCCAACACCTTCTGATCCTTGGAGGTGTCTCCATAGTAATATCTTTGTATCTATGCAGAATAGACGTTTTATATGGCATGGTTGGCATGCGTTATTTCATCATTTTTCAAATGCGATCCATCTAACAAATGTTATGTGAAAAAGGAGTATTCAGTGATCAAAAATATTTGCGTGATGCTGGGATAAATTATCTAAGTTTCTAAGCAGGGGACAATGTTATTAAAGATGGTCAATATTATTTGACTGGGAATCACACTTGCATAAAACTTTTTTTTTCTTTGTAGTTTTCTATGAGACATACTTCAGTACCTCCATGGACTTGCACAGTGAAGATTTTACTTGATGGTTCTGTGTCTCACTTTCCCACCTTCTGTGTTGTAAAACAGTTGTGGAGGATGAACTCTTCTGAATTAATCTGGGAGTTTACCAGTTTTAGCACTGAAAGTCCTTCATTCCAGAAAAGTGCTGAGGTACACGCACCCTGCGCTGGTTAGTCACTCTTGTCCAGCTTGATGCCTAATATGCCTTGATACTTCTTCTATCAAGAGTCAGAGTCTAAGTTCCTTTCTCTTGAATGTGGGCTGGCTTTAGTGCCTTCCTACATAACTTCTGAGGTTAGAAAAGAAGAGGTAATACATGTCACTTTTACTCAGCTTTCTCTTGTAGGACATACGCTTTTGGAATCCCGAGACACCATGCAAAAATTCTGGCTCTCCTGAAGCTTCTATGCTGCAGAGACCACATATAAATAGCGGGATTTCAGAGGCCCATCTATTCCATTTCAAAATCTTTGAGTCAGCTTCCCCAGCTCAGGTTCTAGACACATGAATGTCCACTCAGACACTCTAGGATGATTTTGGCCCCAGCCACCACTGACTGAAAACATGCAAACCTTCAGCAAGAGAGGCCTAGCTGGGGATAGCCAACCTCTAATAATGTAAGAAATATGAATAATAAATGAGAATTGTTCCTTTCATCACTAGGCTTATTATACAGCACAGATAACTGGAACAAAACCAAAAATGCCATCCATTCTGTCACCTTGAGGAGATATTTTCCAAGTTACCCAGAGCTCATTAGGATCACTAAATAAATGTTTAACAAATGTTTATTGAGGAAATATCACTTTGTAAACTGTAAGGTATAAACTCATACATGAAAACACTTAATAGCACAATTATAGTAATTCAATATTTAAAGTGTATTATTTTTATGTATTTATTTGTTATTTATATGCTTTCTAAATGTGTGTATATGTATATGCATATATACATATGTATATGTATATGCATATGTATATGTATATATATTTAAATGTATTACCTTAAATTTTAATGCATCACTTTAAGTTCTTTTATGTTACTACACAATAAAACATAATTTATTTTAAATAGTTACATAAGAAATAAAGAGGAGAACAAAAGAGAAAAAGGAATTGAAGGGAAGGAAATAAAGGCAAAAAGGGAGGAAGGTAGGAAAAAAAGAGTGGGAGGGAGGAAGAGAAAGACACAGGAATCTCACCCATATAGTCAATTCTCAAGAGAACCTGAAAAAATATGCAGAAGGGATCTGATGAGACGAATAAAATTTACAGAACTGTTTTTACAGTTTTGTAGAAGTTGGTTTGGATGTGAATTGTGTTCGTTCATTCCCCCCGAGCATTTGGATTCTCTGACATTAATTTAAATCACCAATGTGTCTCCTCCGCTTCTGTTTCTACCACCACCAATTATGTGTTATTTCTTTTTCTTACTACCCTAGCTTCTGCTTACCTATTATGTCTGTTTACTTATAGCTTTGGCTTCCTAAATGTTCATGATCTCTTGTGGCCTCTGACTGTATCCTTTCATGTTCTTTTCACATGTAACTTAGATACACATCTCCCTGAGAGAAAATCTGATTAGTCCAATTAATGACCATCACCTACATTTGATCCTTCATGTCAAGCCTCCTCACACCCCTCACACGATCACTGCCACACCTAGAGAGTGTCTGCTGTTGTATCACATGCCTATTTGGCCCAATCAGCTCCCGTCAGAGAGAGTGAGGTTAACTCTACATCACGTGGACACTTACGGCTGCTTCCTTAACAGTGAGCTGTTGTTTGGATGGTTTTGAAGAAGGAGCTGTAGAAATGGCAGAGTCCAGGATCAGCCTTGAAAACATAAACATCACATCTCTGGCTTACATATCTTTCCTGCTATCATCACCTGGGTTATCATTATACTATCTTGCATTAAATTAAAAAAAAAAAAAGTCTCCTGAAACTCCCCTTGATTCTAGCCTCATCTGTTTCTAATCTATTTTGCATAGTGATCTAAGGAATAAAAAATCCAATGTAATGTGTTGATATTGTGTTCCTACTTCAATCTTTAATCATTGAGGAATTCATGTTCCTTATCATAGTTTAAGGCATCTTTCAAAACATAGCTCTTTACTATCTCTCAAGCTTTGTCGTTTTTTTTATGAATGTTTGCCCCATCCATATTAAAGTGCAACCATTCACTAATAACATCCTAAGTCTTGATGCCTTTGCCCACAGTGTTTTTTTTTTAAATACCCCAGTTTTCTTTCCCCTAACCCTGAGCCAAAAAATTCTTTAAAGCCAATATCAACTGCCACTTTTTAATGAAAATTCCCTGGATTATCGCATTTGAAAAAGACCTTCACTTCTTTAAAGTCCCATACTTGTTTTAAGAAGTGGTTATATTTTTACAATTATATAATATGTCGTTCTACTTGATTGCAATAAGGTTCTTAAGGACAGTATTTTTTACAACATTATTTGTCCCCTCTCCTCTTTTATCAAGGCACTCAAAACAGTGCCATGAACTTAATAAGTGCAATTTGTTAAATAAATGTATTATTTAGCAAGCTCAAGAGAAAAGGTTAGTCATAGAGAATAAAATTAGGGTGTCATAAGCAAAAATTATTAAAATTTTTAAAAAATGAAAACACAAAATGATAGATGAAGTTACTTTAGGTTAACATTTTGAGAATTTGTGTTTGGAGAAAATGAACTTAGAGAATTTAGGCTAATAGCCAAAATATATTTAGTCATTTATTTGTTCATTCATTTATTCCACAAGTATTTTTTTATAATTACTGTATTAGAAATGTAGAAATACAGTAACAAACAGAACAGTGAATGTCCCTATCTTTAAGGCACTTGCATTCTGTCAAGGGAAACTAAAATTAAACCAGCAAAATAAGCATATAATGCAACTTCCAGTATTAATGAATTTTATGAAAGAAATTAATTGGAAAAGAATGGGCTTATTTTTGACATGCAAGGAAAACTTTTATCTCTCTATCTCTCTATCTATCTTAAGAGAAATGGACATCTGGACAGGGTCTGACAAAAGTGATAGAGTTGCTCTGCAAAGGTCTGAGAGAAAAGATTTCTAAGCAGAAGGAAAAAGCAAAGCAAAAGTTCTGATGTAAGAAAAGCAAAAAGGCCAGTGTGTTAGAGCAAATTTAAGAATTGCAAGTAGGAGTAAAGAGGGACAGTTCAAGTAGACCTCACAGGACACAGGAAAGGCTTTCGATTTTCCTTTAAGTTTGATGGGTCATCTTCGGAGAGTTGTGATTCCTGGAGACCCACAAATTAATTTATAATTTTAAAAAATAACTTACATCTGTGTAAAGGATACCTTGTGAGGACTAAGAGAGGAGGCAAGAAGGACCAGGTAAGGGGACATTCCACAGGCCAGAGGAGTGATGGGGATTTGGATGATCGTGGCAATTGTTAAGAAGTGGTCATATTCAGGATTCATTTTTAGAAGGAAACGCTAAGAGATTGATTATAGAGCCTCCAATTATCTTTACCAGGGTAACTTATGGGTACTAAAATGTAGCAAAATTGAAATTCTGGTATGTTTTTATTTTTTAAAAAATTAACAAAGTAGTAACACATTAAATAAATATAAAGTGATCTTACAAATCATCTATGAAAACGTCTTAAAGAACGCAACATTCTGTTAAGCTTTAATTGATTTTTTCATGGTAAAATTCTGTGTATACAGTGAGGTATGTTATTTTTTGTTATAACATTTTACTTTTCAAACAGATATTTTATGTTATTTGGAAAATACATGGCTAAAATTATTTGTATTTGTCTACATTTGAGAAACCTTTAATAAACTAAATTAACAATTATTGTATGCAAAAAAAAAAAAAGCAAAGGACACTATATTTTTATACTTGCTTCACACTGTTTGTTTGGATTTCAGGACATTCATTTCTTCAGACAAAATGGATGTGGATTTCTTACCAGGAAAATGAATTGGTGTTACCACAATCCGCTAAGTATTTTCTTTTCATGGTGTCTACAAGAATTTTCCCAAACTACGTCCATTATCTCATGACTATAAATTCAAGGGGTTGTTTTCCCTTTTTTCAAACATGTTCACAATACAAAAAAAGGATTGATAATAAATCATTTTTATTACTCCTCTTTTCATAAATATGAATCCTAGTCAACAGAACACATTTAAATATGTAAGATAGCAATATTTTTTGTAAATACATATAATTTCCCGTCACACATAGGTTTCCAATGTTGTTACTTTTTCAGACACAGTTTTCACCCCCTTTTTTCTCTTGTTATCTGACAATTCCTCAACTTTGTTTTATAACTTCTCTTTTTATTGATTAGCTAACCTTTTTATCTTTTAATATTTTTCCACACTTTTCTTATTCATAGTTTTATTTTACTTCTCAGTTCTTTCTGTAAATTTCTTCTTGCCAGTTTTAATGGTCCACAATTTCCAATGGAAAGTCTGCTGCCAGAACCTTCCTTCCTCTGGTGTTAATGGCTGCTCTTGAGAACCTGCCCTGCCCTCCATCATCTAATTTGAGTCGATGAGGGGGCAGACAAAACAGATGGTTGGCACAGGATGGGATGATTCACTGTTTGAAATCATGGTGAAACATTTTTGAAATTGGTGAGGGAGAGGGAAGCCTGACATTTGACAAAGCCATGTAAAAATTGCAGTATCCAGACGAAGTCAGTTTAATTTTGACTGTTATTTTCCAGATGTACTGATCATATGATTACAATCTTAAGATTACATCAAGAATATACCTTTTCCCAAATGCACTGTATTCATTTCAGCAAAATGAGTTTATAGCGAGTGCCAATGTCAGAACTATTCTTGAAGTTACCTTGTCGCCTTGTTTCTTTGTGCCTTTTAGAACTTACTGAATACCTCCTCTACCTTCATTCCTGTGAAGCTTACCTTCTTTGCATAATCTGCCTGAATGTCAACTAACTGATTTTTTTCACAATTTATGGACATAATGAACCGCAAGCTACTTTGCAAGGGAAGAAGTGAACTATATATATATTTCATTTGTATTCTCTTTATATTCTAGTGCCACAAATTTATGACATGAGTCTATGTAATTAGAAAAATGTTTATCACAGAGGATCATTGTGAAAATATAAAGAGAATGATAACAACATTTAGCATACAGATATTTAGAATTTAAAATACCTCTTTGTTATATGAAGGTTTGTTTAAAAAAAATTAAATGCGGGGTTCCGGAAGATGGCGGCGTAGGAGGACGCGGGGCTCACAACGCGTCCTGCCGATCACTTAGATTCCACCTACACCTGCCTAAAGAACCCAGAAAACCGCCAGAGGATTAGCAGAAGGGAGTCTCCGGAGTCAAGCGCAGACGAGAGGCCCACGGAAGAGGGTAGGAAGGGCGGCGAGGCGGTGCGCGCTCCACGGACTGGCGGGAGGGAGCCGGGGCGGAGGGGCGGCTCGCCGGCCAAGCAGAGCCCCCGAGTCTGGCTGGCAAAAGCGGAGGGGCCGGACGGACTGTGTTCCGACAGCAAGCGCGACTTAGCGTCTGGGAGGTCATAAGTTAACAGCTCTGCTCGGAAAGCGGGAAGGCTGGAGGACAAAGGGAGGGAGAGCTGCTGAGCCCCCGGACGGGAGAGCTCAGCTTGGCGGGGAACAAAGGCGCCAGCGCCATCTCCCCCGCCCATCCCCCAGCCAAAATCCCAAAGGGAACCAGTTCCTGCCAGGGAACTTGCTCGCTCCGCGCAAACACCCAACTCTGTGCTTCTGCGGAGCCAAACCTCCGGCAGCGGATCTGACTCCCTCCCGCTGCCACAGGGCTCCTCCTGAAGTGGATCACCTAAGGAGAAGCGAGCTAAGCCTGCCCCTCCAGCCCCCGTGCACCTTGCCTACCCACCCCAGCTAATACGCCAGATCCCCAGCAACACAAGCCTGGCAGTGTGCAAGTAGCCCAGACGGGACACACCACCCCACAGCGAATCCCGCCCCTAGGAGAGGGGAAGAGAAGACACACACCAGTCTGACTGTGGCCCCAGCAGTGGGCTGGGGGCAGACATCGGGTCGGACTGCGGCTCCGCCCACTAACTCCAGTTATACACCACAGCACAGGGGAAGTGCACTGCAGGTCCTCACCATGCCAGGGACTCTCCAAAATGACCAAACGGAAGAATTCCCCTCAGAAGAATCTCCAGGAAATAACAACAGCTAATGAACTGATCAAAAAGGATTTAAATAATATAACAGAAAGTGAATTTAGAATAATAGTCATAAAATTAATCGCTGGGCTTGAAAACAGTATACAGGACAGCAGAGAATCTCTTGCCATAAAGATCGAGGGACTAAGGAACAGTCACGAGGAGTTGAAAAACGCTTTAAACGAAATGCAAAACAAAATGGAAACCACAATGGCTCGGCTTGAAGAGGCAGAGGAGAGAATAGGTGAACTAGAAGATAAAGTTATGGAGAAAGAGGAAGCTGAAAGAAAGAGAGATAAAAAAATCCAGGAGTATGAGGGGAAAATTAGAGAACTAAGTGATACACTAAAAAGAAATAATATACGCATAATTGGTATCCCAGAGGAGGAAGAGAGAGGGAAAGGTGCTGAAGGGGTACTTGAACAAATTATAGCTGAGAACTTCCCTGAACTGGGGAAGGAAAAAGGCATTGAAATCCAAGAGGCACAGAGAACTCCCTTCAGACGTAACTTGAATCGATCTTCTGCACGACATATCATAGTGAAACTGGCAAAATACAAGGATAAAGAGAAAATTCTGAAAGCAGCAAGGGATAAACGTGCCCTCACATATAAAGGGAGACCTATAAGACTCGTGACTGATCTCTCCTTTGAAACTTGGCAGGCCAGAAAGGCTTGGCACGATATCTACAGTGTGCTAAACAGAAAAAATATGCAGCCGAGAATCCTTTATCCAGCAAGTCTGTCATTTAGAATAGAAGGAGAGATAAAGGTCTTCCCAAACAAACAAAAACTGAAGGAATTCGTCACCACGAAACCAGCCCTACAAGAGATCCTAAGGAGGATCCTGTGAGACAAAGTACCAGAGACATCACTACAAACATAAAACATACAGACATCACAATGACTCTAAACCCATATCTTTCTATAATAACACTGAATGTAAATGGATTAAATGCGCCAACTAAAAGACATAGGGTATCAGAATGGATAAAAAAACAAGACCCATCTATTTGCTGTCTACAAGAGACTCATCTTAGATCTGAGGACACCTTTAGATTGAGAGTGAGGGGATGGAGAACTATTTATCATGCTCCTGGAAGCCAAAAGAAAGCTGGAGTAGCCATACTTATATCAGACAAACTAGACTTTAAATTAAAGGCTGTAACAAGAGATGAAGAAGGGCATTATATAATAATCACAGGGTCTATCCACCAGGAAGAGCTAACTATTATAAATGTCTATGCGCCAAATACCCGAGCCCCCAGATATATAAAACAATTACTCATAAACATAAGCAACCTTATTGATAAGAATGTGGTCATTGCAGGGGACTTTAACACCCCACTTACAGAAATGGATAGATCATCTAGACACACCGTCAATAAAGAAACAAGGGCCCTGAATGATACATTGGATCAGATGGACTTGACAGATATATTTAGAACTCTGCATCCCAAAGCAACAGAATATACTTTCTTCTCGAGTGCACATGGAACATTCTCCAAGATAGATCATATACTGGGTCACAAAACAGCCCTTCATAAGTTTACAAGAATTGAAATTATACCATGCATACTTTCATACCACAATGCTATGAAGCTTGAAATCAACCACAGGAAAAAGTCTGGAAAACCTCCAAAAGCATGGAGGTTAAAGAACACCCTACTAACGAATGAGTGGGTCAACCAGGCAATTAGAGAAGAAATTAAAATATATATGGAAACAAACGAAAATGAAAATACAACAATCCAAACGCTTTGGGATGCAGCGAAGGCAGTCCTGAGAGGAAAATACATTGCAATCCAGGCCTATCTCAAGAAACAAGAAAAATCCCAAATACAAAATCTAACAGCACACCTAAAGGAAATAGAAGCAGAACAGCAAAGGCAGCCTAAACCCAGCAGAAGAAGAGAAATAAAGATCAGAGCAGAAATAAACAATATAGAATCTAAAAAAACTGTAGAGCAGATCAATGAAACCAAGAGTTGGTTTTTTGAAAAAATAAACAAAATTGACAAACCTCTAGCCAGGCTTCTCAAAAAGAAAAGGGAGATGACCCAAATAGATAAAATCATGAATGAAAATGGAATGATTACAACCAATCCCTCAGAGATACAAACAATTATCAGGGAATACTATGAAAAATTATATGCCAGCAAATTGGATAACCTGGAAGAAATGGACAAATTTCTAAACACCCACACTCTTCCAAAACTCAATCAGGAGGAAATAGAAAGCTTGAACAGACCCATAACCAGCGAAGAAATTGAATCGGTTATCAAAAATCTCCCGACAAATAAGACTCCAGGACCAGATGGCTTCCCAGGGGAGTTCTACCAGACATTTAAAGCAGAGATAATACCTATCCTTCTCAAGGTATTCCAAGAAATAGAAAGGGAAGGAAAACTTCCAGACTCATTCTATGAAGCCAGTATTACTTTGATTCCTAAACCAGACAGAGACCCAGTAAAAAAAGAGAACTACAGGCCAATATCCCTGATGAATATGGATGCAAAAATTCTTAATAAGATACTAGCAAATCGAATTCAACAGCATATAAAAAGAATTATTCACCATGATCAAGTGGGATTCATTCCTGGGATGCAGGGCTGGTTCAACATTCGCAAATCGATCAACGTGATACATCACATTATCAAAAAAAAAGAGAAGAACCATATGATCCTGTCAATCGATGCAGAAAAGGCCTTTGACAAAATCCAGCACCCTTTCTTAATAAAAACCCTTGAGAAAGTCGGGATAGAAGGAACATACTTAAAGATCATAAAGGCCATTTATGAAAAGCCCACAGCTAACATCATCCTCAACGGGGAAAAACTGAGAGCTTTTTCCCTGAGATCAGGAACACGACAGGGATGCCCACTGTCACCGCTGTTGTTCAATATAGTGCTGGAAGTTCTAGCATCAGCAATCAGACAACAAAAGGAAATCAAAGGCATCAAAATTGGCAAAGATGAAGTCAAGCTTTCGCTTTTTGCAGATGACATGATATTATACATGGAAAATCCGATAGACTCCACCAAAAGTCTGCTAGAACTGATACATGAATTTAGCAAAGTTTCAGGATACAAAATCAATGTGCAGAAATCAGTTGCATTCTTATACACTAACAATGAAGCAACAGAAAGACAAATGAAGAAACTGATCCCATTCACAATTGCACCAAGAAGCATAAAATACCTAGGAATAAATCTAACCAAAGATGTAAAAGATCTGTATGCTGAAAACTATAGAAAGCTTATGCAGGTAATTGAAGAAGATATAAAGAAATGGAAAGACATTCCCTGCTCATCGATTGGAAGAATAAATATTGTCAAAATGTCAATACTACCCAAAGCTATCTACACATTCAATGCAATCCCAATCAAAATTGCACCAGCATTCTTCTCGAAACTAGAACAAGCAATCCTAAAATTCATATGGAACCACAAAAGGCCCCGAATAGCCAAAGTAATTTTGAAGAAGAAGACCAAAGCAGGAGGCATCACAATCCCAGACGTTAGCCTCTACTACAAAGCTGTCATCATCAAGACAGCATGGTATTGGCATAAAAACAGACACATAGACCAATGGAATAGAATAGAAACCCCAGAACTAGACCCACAAACGTATGGCCAACTCATCTTTGACAAAGCAGGAAAGAACATCCAATGGAAAAAAGACAGTCTCTTTAACAAATGGTGCTGGGAGAACTGGACAGCAACATGCAGAAGGCTGAAACTAGACCACTTTCTCACACCATTCACAAAAATAAACTCAAAATGGATAAAGGACCTGAATGTGAGACAGGAAACCATCAAAACCTTACAGGAGAAAGCAGGAAAAGACCTCTCTGACCTCAGCCGTAGCAATCTCTTACTCGGCACATCCCCAAAGGCAAGGGAATTAAAAGCAAAAGTGAATTACTGGGACCTTATGAAGATAAAAAGCTTCTGCACAGCAAAGGAAACAACCAACAAAACTAAAAGGCAGCCAACGGAATGGGAAAAGATATTTGCAAATGACACATCGGACAAAGGGCTAGTATCCAAAATCTATAAAGAGCTCATCAAACTCCACACCCGAAAAACAAATAACCCAGTGAAGAAATGGGCAGAAAACATGAATAGACACTTCTCTAAAGAAGACATCCGGATGGCCAACAGGCACATGAAAACATGCTCAACGTCGCTCCTTATCAGGGAAATACAAATCAAAACCACACTCAGATACCACCTCACGCCAGTCAGAGTGGCCAAAATGAAGAAATCAGGAGACTATAGATGCTGGAGAGGATGTGGAGAAACAGGAACCCTCTTGCACTGTTGGTGGGAATGCAAATTGGTGCAGCCGCTCTGGAAAGCAGTGTGGAGGTTCCTCAGAAAATTAAAAATAGACCTACCCTATGACCCAGCAATAGCACTGCTAGGAATTTATCCAAGGGATACAGGAGTACTGATGCATAGGGGCACCTGTACCCCAATGTTTATAGCGGCACTCTCAACAATAGCCAAATTATGGAAAGAGCCTAAATGTCCATCAACTGATGAATGGATAAAGAAATTGTGGTTTATATACACAATGGAATACTACGTGGCAATGAGAAAAAATGAAATATGGCCTTTTGTAGCAACATGGATGGAACTGGAGAGTGTGATGCTAAGTGAAATAAGCCATACAGAGAAAGACAGATACCATATGGTTTCACTCTTATGTGGATCCTGAGAAACATAACAGAAACCCATGGGGGAGGGGAAGGAAAGAAAAAAAAAAAAAAAAAAAGAGGTTAGAGTGGGAGAGAGCCAAAGCATAAGAGACTGTTAAAAACTGAGAACAAACTGAGGGTTGATGGGGGGTGGGAGGGAGGGCAGGGTGGGTGATGGGTAGTGAGGAGGGCACCTTTTGGGATGAGCACTGGGCGTTGTATGGAAACCAATTTGACAGTAAATTTCATATATTAAAAAATAAATAAAAAAATATATATATAATAAAAAAAAAATTAAATGCTTATTTATTTTGAGGAGAGAGATAGAACATGAGTGGGGGAGGGACTGAGAGACACAGAATATGAAGCAGGCTCCAGGCTCTGAGCTGTCAGCACAGAGCCCTACGTGGGGCTTGAACTCATGAACTATGAGATCATGACCTGAGCCGAAGTTGGACGCTTAACCTACTGAGCCCCCCCCCAGCGCCTCACCCCCATATAAAGGTTTCTTAATTGAAATGAAATAGAAAAAAAAGGATATAGTAAAGCCCCTTGATGAGATGATATTATAGACCATGCTTTCTAGATAGAGGCAATATCACCCCCAAGGAGGCAAAAATGGATCTTGGTGTATAAAACCTGTAGATATTGCACTATTGTGTAGCTCTCCCAAAGGCTACAAATTTATGTAACATGATGTTACAATTTTATGGGATGTGAGATTAGGAAAAAAAATATTTTGGAAGATTCTTCAGGGGGAAATGTAATACAAATACAAACAAACAAATAAAACAAAAAAACTTTGAGAAACACTGTTACACACAAGACAAGGCTTTCTTCCTCCCAGTGTGATGACAAATGATGGTTCTGTGATCCATCTTCCAAGTTATTTTCATGAATCTACAATTATAATTGACAAACTTATACATTGAACATCAAATAATATTCAGCAAAGCCATGAACTTACTTGCACAAACTTTTTTTGCAAATGAAACATTTAAAGACTGAAATATACTAAACATTTGGAGATAAAAGGATCTAATACATCGTACTAAGGAAGCATAATGGGCAGTGTTTAAAATATAGACATATACAGTGTCCTGCATATAAAGTTTTTTTTCTCATGGTTGTATTTTTACTTTTTTATTTAAAAATAATTTTGTTTTTGTTTAAATTCAAATTAGTTAACATACAGTGTGATATTAGTTTCAAGTTACAATGTAGTGATTCAACACTTCCATGCAACACCGTGTGCTCATCATGCTCACCACAAGTGCCCTCCTTGATCCCCATCACCTATTTAACCACTCTGCCCACCCACCTCCCTTCTGGTAATAATCAGTTTGTTTTCTACAGTTAAGAGCTGGCTTTTTGGTTTGCTTCTCTCTCTCTTTTTTCGTTTGCTCATTTTGTTTCTTAAATTCCACAGGTGAGTGAAATCATACGGTATCTGTTCTCTGACGGACTTATTTTGCTTAGCATAATACTTTGTAGCTCCATCCATGTTTTTGCAAATGGAAAATTTCATTCTTTTTTTTGGTGGAGTAATATTCCATTATATATGTGTGTATGTATATATATATATATATATATACATGTATATACATGTATGTATATATGTATGTATGTATGTATGTATAAAAATAAATTTTCCCAAATGCACTGTATTCAGATGAAAAGAAAGAGGGAACCAGGGATAAGAGAAGAAAGAAGAAATAGGGATAAGAAATACTTGAAGACTGGAACCTAGGTGGCTCACTCCATTAACCATCTGACTTTCAATTTTGGCTCGGGTCATGATCCCATGGACATGAGATTGAGCCCCACCACATCAGGCTCTGTGCTGGGCAAGGAGCCTGCTTAGGATTCACTCTTTCTCCTTCTTCTTATTCCCCTCCCCCACTCATTCTCTCTCTCCCTTTCTCAAAAAAAAAAGTCACTTAGTAAAAAATAAATGTACCAACAACTTAATATATATGTATAGATATAGATATAGATATAGATATAGATATAGATAGATATATCCCACATCTTCTTTGTTCATTTATCAGTTGATGGACACTTAGGCTGTTTCCATGATTTGGCTATTGTAGATAATGCTGCTATAAACACGAGGGTGCATGTATCACTTTGAGTCAGTGTTTTTATATTCCTCTGATAAATATTAATGCAACTTCTGGGTCCTAAGATAGTTCTATTTTTAACTTTCTGAGGAACTTCCATACTGTTTTCCAGAGTGGCTATACCAGCTTTCATTGCCACCAACAGTGCAAGAAAGGTCCCCTTTCTCCACATCCTTACCAACACCTGTTGCTGCATGTGTTACTGAATTTTGCCACTCTGACAGGTATGAGGTGATATCTCATTGTAGTTTTGATTTGCATGTTCTAATGATGAGTGATGTTTAACCTCTTTTCATGTGTCGGTTAGCTATCTGTATATCTTCTTTGGAAAAATATCTACTCATGCCTTCTGCCCACTTTTTAATTGGGTTATTCTTTTTTGGGTGTTGAGTTTTACAAGTTCTTTATACATTGTGGATGTTAACCCTTCATCAGATAAATCATTTACAAATAACTTCTCCCATTCCATAGATTGGTTTTTAGTTTTGTTATTTTTTTTCCTTCATTTTATTTTGATGACATTCTAATAGTTTATTTTGTTTTTGTTTCCCTTGCCTCAGGAGACATATCTAGAAAGAAGTTACTATAGCCAATGTCAAAGAGTTTGCTGCCTATGTTTTCCTCTAGGATTTTTATGGTTTCTGGTCTCACATTTAGGTCTTCAATCCATTTTGAATTTATTTTTGTGTTTGGTGTAAGAAAGTGGTCCAGTTTCATTCTTTTGCATGCTACTGTCCAGTTTTCCAAACAGCATTTCTGAAGAGAAAGTCTTTTCCCCATTGGATATTCTTTCCTGCTCTGTCAAAGATTAATTGACCATGTAGTTGTAGGTTAGGAAGGTTTTTAAAGGCCACTCCACACGCTATGTCCCTGAAGGCATTTCTTAGCACTACAGCAGTTGTGGAAGAGAGTTATACCTTCTGAAATTCCTTTATTGCCAATATTAACATGATAGCAAAATTAATTAATGTAATAGCAAAAAGAAAAAAAATGAGAAAAAAGAACAATAAATGTATAGTGGCTGAGTTGTACAACTGTGCAAATAAAAAGCATATATATGTGCACAACATGCAAATAAATACCTTACAATACTGTGTGAATAATTTTATTATATGTTCTACAGGTATTTTAATCAGAGACCAATATAATTTTGGATGTTACAGAAGCAGTTCAAAAGAAATAAAATATGATGAAAATCATTCAGCATTTTCAGTTCAATAGTGAATTCAGGGTAATAAATGGGATTTTAAGAAAGAAATTATTGATGACCTACTAAAACAGTCTTTCCAGAGTGGTTGGGCCAAAGCTAGATAATAAGGGAAGAGGTATACATGCTTAGCTACATCTACTGTGGCCCTTATCCGTAGTACCCTAAATTTTGTTAATATGTTTTAGTCCATTTCCAGACCATAAACAACATGATGACACAACTTGATTGTGTTTTGTCTTATCAATATAGTGCCTACAACCACGCATAGAAAGTGTGTGTGTGTGTGTGTGTCTGTGTGTGTGTGTGTGTGTGTGTGTGTGTTTTATGTGCTAAACAGATATTTAGAGAACTTAAAGAAGTTTCATAGGAATGAAGGACTAAATGTAGCCTACCCTTTCAATAAATTAGTGATAGGGAGAGAAACAGAATGTGTATTTGAGGAATAGTAGGAGATAAGGAAATTAATTTTAAGATTGCCAGTGTCTGGAACCTCTCCATGAAGTATTAGACAGGTTTAATATATAGTATGCTGTGCCCAATTTGCCTCAAATAGCTTTGGAATTTAGTTTACATTTCAAAGCAATAGAAAGCTATAAGGAATTAGTGATATAGTCAGGGTTAATACTATAATTAAATTTACTGCTCAGCCAGCTAAATTAGAGTACAAGTAAATGTTCATCTTTTCTTTTTGGAACACCATTCTGTTATATAACTTATTATATTCTATGCATTTCTTATCTCTTTTTATTGATTGTGATATTTGGGGGAACATTATTGGTTCTTAAATTAGGTTAAAGAGCAATGGATACTGCTTTACTTAAGCAGATTTATACATTTAATTTTTAACATTTACATATTATGTTTGTGAATCATAGTGTACTTGTGTCCCCAAGTTATATCAATCATAAGGTATTGTCAAGTTTATTTAGAATAAACTATGATTAAGATGTTAAAGAATCTGAGAGAAATTTGGACAAATGCAAAATCAGAAGGGATAAAAACTGTAAGAGAAAATTCAATAGAAATGCTATAAATGAAGAACATAGTAACAGATGTAGAATGTCTTCAGTAAGCAGTAAATATAATCATAAAGGTGTTGTGATTAAGAATCAATGAATTTGATGATGGGTTAGTATAAATTATTCAAACTGAAAATAAAGATAAAAATAGTTTAAAGAAAAGAAGAAGAGAAAGGGGGGAAAACAACAACAACAAGAACATCAGAATAGAACATTCATGGTTTGTGAGGCTTTATAAAATATTTTAACATATGGACAATTGGATCCCAGAAGGAGAAGAAAGAGGAAACAGAGGATAGGAAATACTTGAAGACAGGCTCCTGGGTGGCTCAGTCCATTATATAGCTCTTGATTTGGGCTCAGGTCATGATCTCATGGTCATGAGATTGAGCCCCACCATGTCAGGCTCTGTGCTGGGCATGGAGCCTGCTTGGGATTCTCTCTTTCTCCTTCTCCCTCTGTCCTTCCCCCACTCATGCGCTCTCTCTCTCTCTCTCCCTCTAAAACAAAACAAAACAAAACAAAACAAGAAAAGGCCACATAGTAAAAACAAACAAACAAATAAATAAATACACCAACTGCTTAAAAAAGAAAGAAAGATAGAAATACTTGAAGAAATAGTGGCCTAGAATTTTACAAATTAAATGACAGACACAAAACCACAGATCAAAGAATCCCAGAGAATACCTAACTGGATAAATTCCAAAACATAACCAGCCTTCAACATGACATAATTAAATTGCTGAATCCAAATGAGAATCAGAAAATATTGAAGGTGTGCCAATAGAGGAGGGAGGAATACATACAACAAAACGAAACAAAATAAAACCAAATAGCAAAAAAATAATAGTCTTCTCTTTGGAAACTATGGAAACCAGAAGATAATAGATTGACAAATTTAAAGAGATAAAGAAATGATGAACCCAGAATTCTACACTCAGAAAAATTATCTTTCAAAAATGAAGAAACAATAAAGACTTTCACAGGCAAACAATCCAAAGCAGTTCATTGCTAGCAAAATTATTCTATAAGAACTCTTAAAGGATATTCCCTTGACAGGAAAATTATGAGGCTGATGACATGGATCTACACAAGAAAATGAACAGAACTGAAAACAGAATAAATATAGCTCAAATTACATTTCCTATTTTTCATTTTAGTTTCTCTAAAGCTTTACTGACTGTGTAAAGGAAAAAAAGTGGCAATGGTGTGTATAATATAATGAATATATAAAGTGTAACAAAAATAGTACAAAGGATGAGGCAGGAGAGGAGGAATATGTGATTTTGAGAACTTTACACTACAGTGGATACTATCATTTGAAAGTAGACTTTGATTAATTAAATATGTATACTATATACCTTTAGGGAAACCACTAGAAAAAATGCAAAACAAGTGCATAAATAGTAAGTCAATAAAAGAGATTAAATGAAATCACACATCTTAACAGAAAAGAAGGCAGAAAATGAAGTAAAGACACAATGAACACGTGGACAAATTGAAAACAGTTAGCAAGGTAGTATACTTAAATTCAACCATATCAATGATCTCATTAAATATGAATGATTTAAGCACGTAAGTTAACAGAAGGAAGGTGTTAATTTGGAGAAAAAGCAAGACCCAACTATATGCTGTCTGTAAGAAAACTGCTTTAAATGGAAATACATATTAGATAGATTAAAAATAAAATTAAAAAAATTGATTGAAAATATTAACCAAAAGGCACTTAAGTAACTATTTTAATTTCAGGCAAAGATAACTTCAGAACAAGGGAGGTTATCAGGCATAAGGAGGAACATTATATAATGAGAAAAGGTAAAATTCTCTAGACATACTAACCTAAACCTTGATGTTCCTAACAACAGAGCTTCAAAATATATAACACAAAAACTAATGGAACTGCGGAGAAAAATAGACAAATTTATATAATTCTAGTTGGGCACTCAACACTTCTTATCAGCAATTGATATAACAAGTAGTAAATTATGGTACAAAAAATTCACTAAAGGTATAGTAGAGCAGAATAACACCATCAAACGGTGTAAACTGATATTCACTACAAATTTTACCCTACAACAGAGGATAAATGTTTTCAAATGCAGACAAAACATTTATTAAGGCCATATTCTGTACCATAAAACAAATCTGAACATATTTTAAAAACCAGAAGTTAAGGTTGGTTAAGAATCCAACTCTTGGTTTTGGTTCAGGTCATGATATCACGGTTCATGTGTTTGAGCCCCACATTGGGCTTTGAGCCTGCTTGGGATTCTCTCTCTCCTTCTCTCTCTGCCTCTCTCCTGTGCTTGTGGTTTCTGTCTCACAAAATAAATAAATTAACTTAAAAAAATTAAACCCATGGTTTAAAAGAGAAAATATCAGACAAGCCCACATAGACGGATATTCTGCAAAGTACCTGACCACTGCTGTTTAAAATGGCAAGGTTGTGAGGGACAAAGAAAAACCAACAACCTTTCACAGAATGGAGAAGACTAAAGAGACATGATGACTAAATGCAACGTAGTGTCTTGGGTTGGATATTAGAACAGAAAAGTTCACTGTGGAAAGACTATAGTAAACTGAATAGAGCCTGTAGATTAGTTAATAGTATTAAACCAATGTTAGTGTCAATGTTTTGATAAATGCACCCTGCTTATGTTACATGTTAATACTAGATAAGACTGAATGGAAGATATGACAATCCTCTGTACTATTTTGACAACTCTCCTTTACATTTAAAATTATTTCAGTAACAATTTCTAAAAAAAAAAAATTTAAATTGTACCATGTCCTTAACAAGGCCCCTCTGGTCAGTATGTTCTTATTCTGTTTATGTAACAGCCTGGCATGCAAATTTGTCCTGAATATTATTAGGATATCAACTATAGTTTATATAGTTTCATACAAACAGAATTTCATAAAAGAATATGAAAGATTATACTTTGAGGAGTAAATTTTACCAAAAGCAATTTCTTCATTTAAGATGAAAAAAATTTTTTTTTAAGTTTATTTATTTATTTTGAGAGACAGAGAGACAGAGAAAGTGAGCAGAGGAGGGGTGGAGAGAGAGGGAGAGAGAAAATCTCCAGCAGGCTCCACACTGTCAGTGAGAGGCCCGATGTGGGGCTCGAACCCATGAACCATGAGATCATGACCTGAGCTGAAACCAAGATCTGGACACTTAACCTATTGAGCCCCCCAGGCACCCTCATTTGAGAACTTTAAAATATAAAATGTCGCTTGTGTCACTATCCCAATTGAAATTTACTCTAAATTGACACTAATAAAAACCCCTTATTAATTGGCTAGGTTATGTTTTCATTTTTGTTTAAAATAATTAAAAATTACTTAAAGAAAGTTTTAATAAATAAGTAGCAAAGATAAATTCATGTAAATATGTCACCAGAAATAATTTAGTGTTAATAATTTTAATAATCATAAATTTTTAACTGATTAATTCAATTATAGAGATCAACACCCATTTTGATTGTATCCAAAATGTCAGTTTTATTTAACAGCCCCAGATAAAAGTGTTTTTCTTGACTGAGTAACTCTAAAACTGATCATAATGTATGCACAGGTTGAGCTATTTCTATATAGCAATGCAATTTCAAAGTCAGAAAAATTGGAAAATGACCCTCAAATCGAATAAGATATTTTTATTTTAAAACAGGTGAAAAGAGTGGGGTTCCGAAAGATTAAGTGACTGTCTAAATGTCACATTGTTATCAAGAAACTCAGAAGAAATATCCAGTTTTTCTGACTCCAGAACAGTTGTCTTATTCATGCTGCACTATGGAATGTCAAAGAAAAATGAATCAACAGGAATCAAACAAAAGAAATCAAAACAAGCAAGCACACAGATCCAGAAGGTAGAACATTCTGTGGGAAAGCTGGCTTAGGCTCCTCATGAGAAGGGAGTTTTATTAGATTACATGCTATTTAGGGGAATAACAATTAGAAGCAGTGTCTGGTCTGGGACCGTGTACCGACTTCAGGAAATGTTCATATTGTCTATATATTAGATGAAATGATAACTTACTGAAATGAAAAGATTGAGATCAATGACTGAAAAATAAAGATTATGAAATGAACACAATATCCTTGCAAATTTTTTGTAACCTAAAACTATTATAAAATAAAAGCATATCAAAAAACTATGGGAGTTACATATGTTTGTCATGTATCTGTGTGGTTGACATGTAAATGCATACAAAAATATACACTAAAATATCAGCAGACATAATTTGTGGGTAGTGAGAATGTAATACTTTCTCATGCTTTATTTTTGCTTGTCTAAATACCGTGAATTTGTACAATACATATTTATGACTTCTGTAATAATACAAAGTTATTTGTTAAATGAAACAAAATGTCTCAAATTACTTTCAAACAGAAAAATGAAAACCATCAAAAAATGACTTGCATGCTTTGTTTATGCCTGATACAACCAATAAAGAAAGTGAAAATACCTCAGATTCTCTGTGTATATAGAGCCCACATTCACCAATTATTTGTATTCTAAAAACAATTTTAGAAGACATTTTAATCTTTCATACTCAACTCCTACTGATATTAACAAAATGATAGCAAACCATTTTCGCAAAAGTCAAATTATAGATATCAGCAATAAAAATTCAGTTCAAAAGTTCCCAGAATGCAGCCAAATTATTCAATTCAAGAAAATTGATTACACCACCCTAAATCTATATAGTTCAATGAACATGTTCAATAATACCAATAAATTATTTTTAGCTTTGAAATTATCAGAATATATATTAGAAGCACTAAGAAAAATATTGTGTTTCTTATACTTCCAAATGCTGGTGTTAGCAATTCAACCTAAAGATAAAAAAATATACCATTTTTATGTTATTAATAATTGTGATATATGTGTTTTTAAGCTTTTTCTGAACTTTGTAACTTCTGTAGAAGAAACTCGACCAGTAATAAATTAATGCAGAAGTACTTTTAGATTATACCATAACTGACATGATAAATAACTACTGAAATGGATAATTCAAACTTTAAGAATTTATATTTTGTTTTTTCTGACACCAGCTTACAATCTTCAAAGTGGCTTTTGCTATTTAAAAAATGTATTCTGGATTTTGCAATGTATTTCTCGTAATGTATAGCTTTAAAACAAATCACAGAACAATTCCAATTTGTAAGAAAAATACAGTAAATATTTTGTGCCCTAACAGTTAGGAACCTCAAAGCCTAGATAATACTGAACATAAAAAACAAGTTAATAATTTTATAACACAATCAATTGATCAATTCATAGAGTCTTTCTTATCTAATCTTTCTGACAATGAAAAATGAAAGAACTATCTGGATCCTGTACCACTGCCACTTAAAGTATGCTGTGGAAAAAGCTGTCCCGTTTTCCCACACTTAATAGAATTTATTTTTAAGTCAGTTAGAACGGAAAGGAACAGGAAAACTGCTGGCCTAGAAGCCAAAGAAGATGATTCCAAATGCAATTACACTTAACAGTATTTCATTCAAAGTTATAAAATATTTTTCTATTTGTAAATTTGATGCATATTTGCTATCTATATATAGTTTCCAACAATTCTGCAAAAAGAAAAAAAAGAATACTCGCAAAGAGGAAAAGGAGCAAATGATATCATGACTTAGTCGGAGACTAGTTTTAGAAAATAAAACAAAATAATTATTTTATTATATCAGATATTGAGTAGAATGTAAACCTGGTAATTTTATGTTTAACTTGAATAAATATTTCAATATGGGTCTATTTTCTGAATTTTTCAAAGTTTTATATGTGACGATTTCTTATATCAAAGTTCTGTCATTTTGATGAAAAAATAGATCTAATTCATTCTTGTCAATTGTATTTTGTATATCACATTTTTAGACCTTGTTGAAAAATAATTTATATTTTATCACCACTTAGATTACAGATATATTCTAGTCCATGTTGTAAAAAATATGGATTTTTTTTTTGTATTAAACTGACCTCAACATTAAACACATGCTTTTGAGTCCTATTTTATACTATGGCAGATGAAATATCTATAAAAGCCCCTTCCATATAGTACCACTAAAAACAGTAGATAAAAAAAGAAATTTTGTGTGTGTGTGTGTGTGTGTGTTTATATAGGTAGGAAATTAAGGTTATTTGTTAAAAGCCCAAAATAACGGAGAATGTGCATGTCATTAACAAAAATAAATACTGATGCCACAGTTTGCCATGAGAATATACTATATTTCCTAGTGGCTTGGGACAAAAGAATACTGGGTCATAGGTTTAAATAATAATGGAAAGAGACTGAGAAATTTTAAGATATATCTAACTAAAGCTCCAGAAGACTTGAGACAACCAAAGAGAGGCACTATTCAAAACAATACCTGGTGAGAATTTTCTTGAATTAATACAACTTAGCCATTCTTGGGCTCAGGAAGCCAATTCAACCATGAGTTGAAGAAACATGGAGAAATCTGTATCTGCACAAATCATTGGAAAACTGAAAAATAGCAATAAAGAAAAAAAATTAATGCAGCCAGAAGAAAAAATGAAGACAAACAAAAAGTAAGTGACAAGAACAAGAGGTGAGTTTTTAAGAGTAAAAATGGAAGCAAGACAACAACTGATTTTGTATTCAAAGTGATAAAGTGGCAAATACACACAACTGTTTATCAGAATTTTGTGCTTAGTGTTGTGGGTTGAATTTTGTCCCCCAAAAGATATCTTGAAGTCTTAAAATCTAGTACTTCAGAATGTGACCTTATTTGAAAATAAGGTCATTGCAGATTTAATTATTTAAGTTTAAATGAGGTCATACTGGAGTTAAGTGGGCCCTTAGTTCAATATGACTGGTGTCTTTAGAAGAGGAAAAGAAAGACAAAGACACACCAGAGAGAATGCCATGTGCTAGTGGAGGTAGACTTAAGTCCCATAGCTGCAAGCTAAGGAGTGCCAAGAATTTCAGGTAAACCACCAGAACCTAGAAAGAAGCCAGCGCACATTGTGTTTGATAGGGTATAGAGCAAGCATGGCCCTTCTGACACTTTCGGATTTTTAGACACCAAACTGTGAAACAATCAACGTCTGTTGTTTTAAGTCACCAAGTTTGTGGTACTTTACTATAGCAACCTTGGCGTACTAATATACCAAGATAAATTACATTTTAGGGATTTGTGCACAGACATCTAAAAAACAAGAAAGAAAATTACTTTTGAAGGAATGTGAGAGAAGTAGTAGGGCATTAGCCAAGAATTTGATAAATTTTATGTCTCTGAAAAACACTGAGTATATAAAAAACACCAATGTTGGGGCTCCTGGGTGGCTCAGTCGGTTGAGTGTCTGACTTCCGCTCTGGTCGTGATCTCGCGGTCTGTGGGTTCGAGCCCCGGGTTGGGCTCTGTGCTGACAGCTCAGAGCCTGGAGCCTGTTTCAGATTCTGTCTTCCTCTCTCTCTGCCCCTCCCCTGCTCATGCTCTGTCTCTCTCTGTCAAAAATAAAGAAACATTAAAAAAAAATGTTGTTTACTTCCAACAACAAAAAAAAGATAAAATGTTGGATCACAATAATACAGAAGCCACTAAGGGTGTTTTTATTTTTTTTATTTTTTATTTTTTTTAACGTTTATTTATTTTTGAGACAGAGAGAGACAGAGCATGAATGGGGGAGGGGCAGAGAGAGAGGGAGACGCAGAATCTGAAGCAAGCTCCAGGCTCTGAGCCATCAGCCCAGAGCCCGACGCGGGGCTCGAACTCACGGACCGTGAGATCGTGACCTGAGCTGAAGTCGGACGCTTAACCGACTGAGCCACCCAGGCGCCCCGAAGGGTGTTTTTAAATTAAAGAATACTTTTAAAGTACCTATTTTATTTGGGAGGAGGGTAAAAATATTAGCTCTAGAATTTGTTTAGTTGAATTCAAATGTTGTTGAGAAATTCTATAAAAAGAAAAGTGTACTTTACAAAATAATAGAAAAAATATAATATAAAATAATAGAATAATAGAATACAAAATAATAGAAAAAATAATGCGAGAGTGATGAGAGGAATATCAATCAATCCAAAAAGGGATTAAAAAATCAATAAACCTAGCAAAATTTAAAATTGTAGGCAGTTCTAAATAAAATATAAATCCAACTACATCAATTTTAGAAGACAAGCTTTATCAGGTGGATTTCTTTTTTAAAAAAGCTATAAGCAGTTTGTGTTAAAGTAAAAGCACAAAAAGACTGAAGGTAAAAATAAAGCAAAGGATATACTTGTGCAATATTAACTATAAGAAAATTGTCATTTCTATATTAGTGTCAGATTAAATTCATCAGGAAGTAAAGACAATTCTAAACAGGTACATACCCAAAACCAAACTTCAGAAATGGACTAAACTGCAAGGAAAAATAAAAACAAACAATTTTGCTATCATATTAGAAGATTTAAATACATCACTGTCATACACATCACTCTGAAATATCCAAAAGACAATAAAAAGCAGTAAGAATTTTAACATCATTCCACTCTTAATGGATTGATCACATGTCAAACATTACACCAAAGACACATCCTCATCAATCCACAGAAAATTTTTGAAAATTGAAGACACATTAAAGATAATAAAATATTTAAAGCAAAAATAACAAAAATAGATTGTGAGGTTTATGAAATATATAGGAGATGTATAAGAACAAGAAGACAACAAGGAAAGGTTAGACATTTACCCTTAAAATATTATTCTATGCTACATGGAGCATTATAATATTGTACATAGACAGACCATGGGGAGTTTAAGGTGTGTTTTATACCTCTACAGCAATTACTAGCAAACTAAAACAAAGAAGTGAAGCTAGTAACCCAACAGAGTAAATAAAATGAAATCATAAAAAATACCCACTCAATTCAAAATAAGGAAAACTGAAAAAAATAAGAACAAAGTAAAGACAAGTAAACTAGAAAACAAATAGTAGTAGCATAGATTTGAACCTAAGCTTACCAAAAATTTCATTCAATGTAATGATCTAAGCATTGCATTCGAGATTATAATGCTGGAAAAATGAAGAACCAATTATATGCTTTTTTATAATACATGCATTTTAATCATAAAATACAGATAGATTAAATGAAAAAAGAATAAAAATAGATGTAGTGTTCATCTCCTGACTATATGAAAGGTGAAGTGACTGTATTAATACCATGCAGTAAGACTGCAGGACAAGGACTAGTACCTGAGATAAAAAGATTGATTATAATGATAAATGTCTGTATGGGTCTGTTAACAGAGCTTCAAAATAAGTGATGCAATGACTGAAATGATTTTTATTTTTTATATTTTTTTAAACGTTTATTTATTTTTGAGACAGAGAGAGACAGAGCATTAACAGGGGAGGGGCAGAGAGAGAGGGAGACACTAGAATCTTAGACGGGCTCCAGGCTCTGAGCTGTCAGCACAGAGCCCGACGCGGGGCTCGAACTCACGGATCGTGAGATCATGACCTGAGCCGAAGTTGGACACTTAACCGACTGAGCCACCCAGGCGCCCCTGAAATGATTTAAAAAAAAATGGAAACAATTATATTTGGAGATATTGACACTTTTGTTTCAGAAATTACTAGTTTTGGGGTGCCTGGCTGTCTCAGTTGGTGCAGCATGCAACTCTTGATCTCAGGATTGTGAGTTCAAGCCCTACATTGGGTGTAGAGATTACTTAAAAATAAAATATTTAAAAAAAGGAAATCGTTGGTTTTAATAGATAAAAAAAATCAGTAAGAATAAAGAAGATGTGAATAATATTAAAAATCAACTTGACTTGGGGCACCTACATAGCTCAGTAGGTCAAGCATCTGACTCTTGATTTCGGCTCAGGTCAGGATCTCATATCAAGCCCTGCATCAGGTTCCATGCTGACTGCTTGGGATTCTCTCTCTCCTTCTCCCTGGCTCAGGCTCAGTCTCTCTCTCAAAATAAATAAATAAACTGTTTCTTTTTAAAGTTTATTTATTTTTGAGAGAGAGAGAAAGAGAGAGAGGGAGAGACAGGGAGAGAGAGAGAGAGAGAGAGAGAGGCAGGAGGAGGGGCAGAGAGAAGAGACACAGAATCTGAAGCAGGCTCCAGGCTCCCAGCTGTCAGCACAGAGCCCGATGCAGGGCTTGAACTCAAGAACTGCGAGATCATGACCCAAGCTGAAGTCAGATGCTTAACCAACTGAGCCACCCAGGAGCGCCAATAAATAAATAATAAATAAACTTAAAAATTTTTTTTCAATGTTTATTTATTTTTGAGACAGAGAGAGACATGAATGGGGAAAGGTCAGAGAGAGAGGGAGACAAAGAATCCGAAGCAGGCTCCAGGATCTGAACTGTCAGCACAGAGCCTGATGCGGGGCTCGAACTCATAGACGGTGAGATCATGACCTGAGCCGAAGTCCGACGCTCAACCCACTGAGCCACCCAGGCGCCCCAGTAATACATAAACTTTTAAAAAACAAACCAACTTGATTTAATTAACAATTATAGAACACCATCAATTTTACCCTCTAAAACCAAAATTCATATTCTTTTCAGGTGCACACGGAACATTCACCAGTATAATCTATATGGTGAACCATAACAATAAATTTAAAGAATTTATTTATACAGAGTAAGAATATAGAGACTACACGCTTTCCTCTAAGACTGAAAGAAGGTAAGAATGACTCATCTTATTACTTGTATTAATTACTCTACTGGAAGTCTTAGCTTGTGTATTAACACAAGAAAAAGAAATAAAAGACCTATACTGGACCAGAGGAAATAATACTGTATTCACTTGGAGAAGGCATAATCTTGTCTATACAAAATCCTACAACATACTGCTGGAACTAATAATATATCAAAATGATGGGTTGTAAGGTCAATGTACAAAAAACTTAATTGCATTTCTATGATTTAGCAATGAATAAGCAGAAAATAAATTTTTAAAATAATTAAAATATCAAAAGGAAATGATTAGGGATAAATTTAACAAAATACGTGAATAACTTGTATCCCAAAACTATCAGGCAAATAAATGTTCCATGTATTGGAAGAATAAATCTTAAAATGCCAATTCTCTAAATTATTCTGTTGATTTAATGCAAACTACATAAAAATCCCAACAGGTATTGTGTGTGTGTGTGTGTGTGTGTGTGTGTAAATTGAAAAGCTGGTTCTAAAAGTAAAGGATACAGAATAGCCAAGTAAAGTTGAAAAGAAGAACAATTTGGGGGGACAGATACAACCTGATTTAGCAACTTTCTAAAAAGCCAAGTTAATTATGACAGTGTGATGTTGATAATGGATATTCATCAATCTAACAGAATATCTCTAAGATCAATTGATCTCTGATGATGGTGCCGAGGTAATTCAATGGAGAAAAGAGTGTTTTCAAAAAATGGGGCTGGAAAACCTGGATATCGAACTGGAAATAAGGTAAATCTTAACTTTTGTTTTTATCCATACACAGAAATTAACCCAAAGTGGATCATAGAACTAAAAGCAAAAGCTTAAATCATAAAACTCTGGTAAAAAACATGAGAGAAAAAAAATGTCTTTATAACCTTAGGGTAAGTAAAAATGTATTTGATAAGAAAAGTCATTAATCATTAAAGAAAAAAAAGGTAAATTGGACTTAGCAAATTTAAAATATTCTGTTCTTCAAAAAAAATTACTCAGAAAATAAAAAGAAAAGCCATTGCCTAGGGAAAAATATTCACAGTACATATATCTGACAAAATTTTATACCCAGAATATGTAAAAAAGACAAAGAATCTTTAAAAGGGCAAAGTATGAGAAATAACACTTCACAAAAGAAGAAAAACAAACAGCAAATAAGCATGTGGAAATATAATCAACATCATTAGTCACCAAGGAATTACAAATTAAAACCAAATGAGAAATGTCCACGCACTCAAAAGAACACCAAAGACAAATAAACAAATAAAACAAAAAAATGAAATCCTAAAATCAAGTAATAGAGAAGATGTGGAGGAACTGGAAATCTCATACATTTCTGATGGAAGTTCACCCATTTTGGAGACCAGTTTGTCAAGTTCTTATAAAATTAGACCAACAGTTTTCATATGACCTAGCAATTACACTTCTGGGTATTTATCTCACCTAAATCAAAACATATGTCAACACAAACAAACTTGAAAATGAATATGCAAAGAGACTGTGTTCATAATAATCAAAACTGGGCACAGCCCAGACGTCTATTAGCAGATAAATGGATAAACAAACGGTGGTAACTCATACAATGGAAGACAATGGAATTTATTGCAGCTCAGGCACAAGAAAGGGGCAACTACTGATACATAATGCAACATGGATGAATCTCAAAATCATTAGCCAGACACTAAAGAATATATACTGCGTGGTACTACAGATGCAAAAATTTAGATGAAGCAAAGTATTTTGGTGACAGAAAGCAAATCAGTTGTTTCCTGGGGTTGAACCAGGTAAAGGGAATTGATTAACTTGGGACCCAAAGAAACTTTCTGAATTGATGAAAATATTCTCTATTGTGGTAATGGTTGTTACACATGCACACATTTTTCCAATGCTTAAAAAGGGTTCCTTTTCTTTTATGTATATTATACCTCAATGTAGTTGATTTTAAAAATTAAACACACTGATATGAAGAAAGTCTTTAGAGATTGATAAGACTTGGTATCATTCTGTCTGTTCTGAACAATTTAACAATTGCTCTGGACCTTAAGTGTCCTAAGATCTTACCAATTACATTCAGATGAAATACAGTGATGCACAACACATATAAGGGGAACCCAATAAATGTGGACTCACTTTTTTCATTCACTCCCCCACTAACTTATAAAAATATCCTAACCATAGAACTTGTGGCTTCTATACTCTTGTGATGATTTTCTAATAGATTTATAAGTCATTTATCAGGCCATTAGACCCCAGTCTGTGCTCTCACCATTAAAAACAGTGTGTGTTTTTTTTTAACTTCAGAAAGCATTCTTATAATCAGTAGATTCTATCAGCCAGCCAATATTTATCTAGGTAGCAAGGATTTGTTGAATTGATTCAAATTTTGATAGCCATATTCTAAGACGTTTGAATTTAGTCATTTACTGATTTTAAAATTTGCTGTTAAATATTTGCTATACCTCTGGTAAAGTTTCCTATAGTGAAAGGATGAAAAATACATGGGTACACCATCATATAACTAACATTTCCAAAAAGCAACTGAAGATATGATGAAAGGAATCAAACAGGATAATTTTTATGGTAGGATAATTATTTGAATGTTTTCTGGGTAGCAGTTCATTTATCATCCAGTTACTTCTGAATGTTTCTATGCTTTTCACTTAGTAAAAACAGTCAACAATTCTTTGGAGGGAAAAATTAGGTTAATCTCTTTTTGTTTGTTTGTTTCATGAAGAACAAGCAACACAATAGAGTATAGGTTGGTCTCACCATAAATTTAGTATTTATGTGTTTATCTATATCTATTTTCCTAAACATGCACATAAAAAAGTAAAACTGAAATCACATAGATCATTGCATATATTACCAATTTTCTAATTTCTTACAGATCAAAGTAGGTCTTGTTTGGTTCTACTCATATCAGATACTAGTTCTTAGAACTGGAATGTTACCACTAGTGGCCTCAGCATAAAATCTCTTCTCTTTAATCCATTCAAGTTAGTCAAGTAAAGTCAAAGATTGTTTTCCCAAATTACCTGGAGAAAATGTGTTCACCCAAAATCACACTTCTGATCATACCAGATGCTAATAGTCCCAACTGCTTTTCAGTAAGAAATACATAAACAACAATAAACGCATGCATGATTGTAAAGGGTATTCCTTTTACAAAGACTTAGATTTCAAGTTTTAACCTTTGTAAATTTAAACTATTGGAAAATTGATTCGCTTTACCACATTTCGAAAAAAAAAAATCAAAGTTCCTGTATGTGAATGTTAAAACCTGTGATTTCTCAGATGAGTCCATGTTTACCAGAAGGACTCACCCAGGAAGGCCAGCTGAACATCCAGTGTACTTTCCCCTGACTGTGGTCAGTGAATCAGCAAGTGTTATAGGAGTTCAGGGTGAAATGCCAGGTGCTATTTCAACAGTGCTTCTTTCACAACATCTAGGGTGGGGTCACTCCGTTAGGCTCTGATAAGGTTACTGGAACTCAGTTCCTAGGGTAGTCAAGTTAACATCCTCTACCCTCATGCTCTCTGAATGTAGAAGGTAGTCACAGAGACCTGGTTCCCTTTTTTGGGCAAAAGGCTACTCAACCACAAACTGCTTATTAAACTCTGTCTGGAAAATATTATTCACTGAAATTATGTCTCAATAGCATAAAGTTTAATTTTGTAATTAACCAAACCATCTGTCATTGCAAGGCTCTCTTAAGGCCATCCAAATGGAAGAACTTTTACTTGTAGAACCTTGCACAGAGTGGTGTTTTTTTGTAATGAGGGAGAAGGAAACGGTATGAATTTTAAACGATGGCTGCAAATAGATTGTCAACTTTTTTTTCTGCCTTTGATGACTTACCCAACTCAGAACAAACCAATTTCCTAAAGAAAATCTACATCTTTCAGTAAACAGATTATTGCCCTTTCCATAAAATGTTTGGCTCTCTACTTCATAAAATAAAGTTCCTCTGAACATAGATGTTGTTGCAGCAAAGCCTTGTCCATCTGTGTTGTCAGGGTGTGTGAATACTAGCAACATTTCTTTGAAAACTTAGGGATAATTACTAAACAAACAACAATTAGTATTAATCAGTTATGTAATTTATTCTTCCTTTTAGATTTCAAGGTTTTCTGTCTTAATGAATTTAGAACACATGCAAATGCAGAAACATCAAGGAATCAGATATCTAGAAAGGATAAAACACTGTCAGTTGGGGGTGCTTGAATCAGGTTGGCATTTGGTTTGGATCTTTAATGACTCTTATGTCACATATTTTAATCTGACACCATCCAAACTGCTCTGAACCAAAAGCTCAGATGAAGTCTAAAAGATAAATTTTTTTAACTTTTGTGTTTTTATTTTTGGATAGACATGAAAGAAAGTATCAAAAATTTAGAATTTTTAAAGTTAAATCATACATCCATATCTTTATAATCCTAATATATCTACCCCAAAGAAGTCATGTGGATGGAAAATTATTCAATATACAGAACTCTTTCCACATCTTACCAGTTTATATCATTAAACATTGAGACTACATAGTCCATAGGAAGGAAGGAAGGAAGAAAGGGATGAAGGAAGCAGAGAAGGAAGGAAGGAAGGATTGAAACTGTTTTATTGAATAAGTGCCAGAAAAATAGTGGTAATCCCTATATATTGATTATTGGGCTTTTCCACAAGACTTTGTCCTAGGGGCGCCTGGGTGGCGCAGTCGGTTAAGCGTCCGACTTCAGCCAGGTCACGATCTCGCGGTCCGTGAGTTCCAGCCCCGCGTCAGGCTCTGGGCTGATGGCTCGGAGCCTGGAGCCTGTTTCCGATTCTGTGTCTCCCTCTCTCTCTGCCCCTCCCCCGTTCATGCTCTGTCTCTCTCTGTCCCAAAAATAAATAAAAAAAAAAACAAACAAACAAAAAAACGTTGAAAAAAAAAAAGACTTTGTCCTAGTTTTAATTAATACCTGTATAGAGCTTTCATTGTCAACGGGGAGATTTGGTCTTAGATTACCTATAACACATTAAACTTAACCCTGTAATGCCACTTGCATCGATCCTTTACTCCAGTAATGTAGATGGACAGAAATGCAGTTGTGGACACTGAAAAGTTGGTTTGTAGGGATCAGCTATGTTCTGATGAGATCAGTCTGGCTCTGCAACCTGCATTACAGATGATGGGTCCCAAGAGAGTGGTGATGTCATTATGCCAACACCATCACCTCTCAGTGTTGTTATACTGAGTCAGCCTACTGTGGCCCCATATTGGTCTGGTGTCTATTCTTCTGGCCTAATACCAGTTTGAAATGTCTTTTTGAATAATTAATGTCTTCAGCTATACTTCTCTTAATTACTTAGTTACTCTCTGAGAATGTTACCTAGATATTGACTGAAAATTATATGACTTGATCTCAAATAGAACATTATAGGTTTTATCTTTTTAAAGCAAATACTGTTGCTAGTATTCAGTTATAACTTTTTCAGTAAGTAATCTATATGTATACTTTTCTCCATAGTTAATCTGTGGCCAGAATATAATTGCCCTAAAGGCAGAAGTAGAAAATAAAGACATTAATCATTCCTAATTTTCAAACCATTTTAACCAATAAAAGAAAAAAAAAAAACCAACTAATTCATTCCAGATTGTGGGGATATGTACAATGAATATTTCACAAACTTCACTGAAGATAACTAGAGGAAAGAGCCCACCAAGATTAATACAATTATTGAATGTGTTATAATTTCTAACTATACACACATATTTGTTTTTGCTAGAACATAGCTGTTGAAGAAATCCCCAAATTTGAATTCTCACGTGTGTTTTTAGTTTAAAAATTTTTTTTTCATGATATCTATTTGCCTCTTTGAAGTACATCTATAATGATATTCCTTAGGTTTGGAACTTAGTTTCAAGTAGCAAATAAAGATCTTATGAACTTGAGCAAGATGGTCAAACTCTTTAGCTTTGAGGCTTACTAAATTATTTTCCTAAAAATCAAGTAATAAATTAACAAAAATCAGGAGATAATCCCACTCAGTATTAAAATTAAAATGTACATAGCACACATTAAAATTAAAAGAAGTTATTCGGTACCTTAAAGGTGCATATTTAAGACTTCCATTTGTAATAATTAAAATGAAAATTAGCAATCCAATACTCATGAAGAAATTTCTGCTTACTTATTGGTTATCTGAGAGAACTATTTTGAAAAGAGAAAATCTTTCCCAACTCCCCACCCTACCTCTGTCCCTTTCAGACCTAATCCTTGGTAAAAAATAAGACGAACAAAGTAGTAATCCATTATAATGTTAGGTCAATTATTATCAAGTAGAAAATCAGTTATAAGAAAAAAAAACACATTTTCACATCTTTTAAATGCTTATTTTGTTACTTTACAACATTGCCAATTTATACAGATTAAGCAATTTTTCCCTTGTGTTTTTAACTATGTTTTAAGATCGTGTAAATAAAGTCACAAATCCGCATAAAGGTAAAGAGATTCTATCCATTTGCACTAGAGTAAATAAAACTTTGGGAAAAAATAAAGATAAAAAAGTCACACAGGGAAAATAAAATTATTGTTTAAAAATATCTCTTTTCATTATCGAGTTATATATGCCATAATTAGCAGCAGCCCTTATGTTTGTAAAATTGGTACAGATTGGGCTGGTTATATGCTACTGAGTCATCTAGTTTGGGAATTTACCAGTAACAAATCGCTACAGTTCAACCCCCTTGCTCTACCTCCACACACGTTTGCAAGGAGTTACAATCAGAACAAAAAACAAACATAATAGAGTTTTGAATTTGTTCAAGATTGAAATATCACTAATAACCCAGGCCCAAAGTAGCATATTATATCCCTTAATGCTTTTCAATTTTTCTGATTCCTATAATTACAATGTTCTATCAAGACAGGATAGAATGTAAATCAAATTAAGTTAGCCAAATGGAAATTTCAGAATATTCAAGCCAGTTATGAGGGTTTCTTCTAAAAAACCACCAATAAGCTTATTATTTACTAAACTGGGAAAGAAGAAATATTTTCATATTGATCTTCTATGACATTGACTTTGGTGCAAGTTATTAACCAGCAAAAGTGATTGTTTGTCTTAGGGTTTTAACACCCTATTTTAATTTCAGCGAGGAACTCAAAAAAATTCCCAATGCTTGATTGTTTGTTTCTTAAATTTTAAAAATTTATCTTTAATAAAACTCAAGACCTGAGTTTTTGTACTTAGTTTCCAAAAATAAAGCACAACAAAAATAAACTTAATAATTTAATATTTATCTAGAGAGAAATAACATTTAAAAATTCTATGTTCAGAGATAATAAATTTGTTTTAGAATTAAGGAAATTTATCATAGTTAAAGTAATTGTGAGAATTAAAATGATTAATTTTCTGTTGTAGATAATTCCTTGACTATGATATTCAACCTTTTTAATTGTGTTTTTAAAAATACGCTTTCAGAGTTTTTAAGAGGTATCCTTTTTCTTCCGAATACTTTTTGTTCCTGAAGTCTTTCTTACTGGAAAGAGAGGCTGAAGGGAGATAGAAGGGAGACGCGGACTATTACATGCGGGCCAGTTATGAGAGTCTTTCTCCAAAGGGTCATTTTGATGATTTAAACAACCTACTCAGGTAAGGTATATATTGAATACAGCTAAATTTACTCCTTCCATCCAATGTAGATCAAACAAACAATGACAGTTTACATATTAGTAAGAAAAGTCAATGTAGTATCTTAAAATGAGTGGAGTGGGCTTCATTCTCTCTAGTTAACAGGTTTTGTTTTTGTTATTGTCTTTTGTTTTTGTTTTTTGATATCCTGGACATGACTATGAAATGTCAAATTGTCTACGCTATTTTGTGAACCTGGGTCAATTTGCATCAGTGATATTTCATTATAGACTCCATTTCAAAAACAGTATTGTATATTTCCCCAGGGAGATTATTATATTGATGGCTTATATATCAGGCATCAATGACCTTACATACCCAGGTCTGGCAGTATGAGAAGCATTCTTTGTTAACACACTCTACACATACTGCAGTGAACTAAAATCAGTCTCAGTCTCCTCATCAATAAAATGGGTGATCTTAATTCCATTGAGACCTATGAGTGGAAGGGAAATTATTAACCTCGTTTTATGTATAGTTCCCATATAATAGGCTGAGAGAACAAGCAACTATATATATTAATTCTGTTATGTATCCTCTTTCTCTTCCACAGGCAACTCGTAAGCAAACTAGTTGAAAAGTAGAATCCTAATTTGACTGCATAAATTAATGTGGGTTTACCCTCAGGTGGTAAATTCCAATTCTAACAACTCCACCCAGTTTGCAAATATGGCTAAGAAGCTTACTTCTTTTTTTTTTCTTTACTTGTTCTGTTCTCTCAATCCACCCCTCATACCACCTTTCCCAAATTAACACCTCCTACCCCAACTCCAAACATTCTGGCTCCTCTTGATAGCTTATACACTCTGTATCAAACACCTGTGTGCAATTTGTTCCAACAGAAAACACGATTTCTCTTCAGAAGCAAATAAAGCATATGGCATTTGATTCTCTAAGCACACTCTCAAATATTTTAAGCAACTTCTTGATTTTCATAATTCCGGCTTCTGAAGTGCTTCCTTTTTTTTTTTACCTCAATTTCAAAATTACTAGGTATCATATGATTATTGTAAAGCTGTGTATTTTGCAAATCAACCTCAATTATTATTAGCCTTTGCTTTTTCAGCAGGAGAAATAAATTCCCCACAGTGGCCATTCATTTGCCTCTCAGCATGATCTCGTCCCTAAAGAAACTTGAATCTGAATCTACTTCCTCTTTTCTGGTTGGAAAACAAATGTTTGATTCGGGGCAAGCATGTATAGGAGTTTTATGTACACATACAGGTAATAGCATGTCCCCGGCACCACTTTATCCATTGAGGCAATTTCAAATTCCCAGGAATGGGTCCTGTTTCACAGGAAAGCAAAGCGCTGGGGATTAGTAGGTAAGCAATTTGGAGGACTTAGGCAATGCAAGTACTCCCAGTAACTGGCTGCACTCTGCCCTCATTCCTTCCTTGCAGCTAGAAAGACTTGGGGGAACATTGCCAACCCATTAGCATTTCCAGAATTGAACATACTTTCTTGGAAATATTCTCTTCCCAAGATAGTATTATTGGAATGATAACAAGAAATATTGAGCCCAACTTTGCCGGCTCACTCCAGGGTTGTGGGGAATACGGTGGTTTCACAGATCTGCTTCGGAGTCACCTATGACAAAAAATCTGAAAGATTAAACATCTGTAGTTCGCCAGCTATTTTTGTTTTTGTTTTTGTTTCTCCTTGATTTTCTCCTGCCAAGGAGTCTGTGCAGGCACTGGTAAAGGTGGCCACAGCCCCATTATAGCCCTCATGCCCCTATTCTGAAAGTCTCCTTTTACACAGCATAGCTCAGAGGTGATAGTCCCATCACAGGTCTCAGGTTGCTATGACTCTTAACACAAAGAGGAAAAGAAAAAAAAAAGAGAGAAGAGTATAAGAACATCATACTTAAGTGAAAGTGTAGTGGCCAGTTCTGTAAGCAATAGTAAAAGAAAAAAAAAGAAAAAGAAAAAAAAAAAAGAAAGAGAAAAAGGCTTCTCTGTCCTAGGGAAAGAAAGATTAAATATTTAAATAAGATAGCTAATAAGATGGCTTACAAAATATCTTTGGTCTTTCTTTCCCTTGACAATTTTCATTTGCCCCATTCCCTCTATAAAGACATTATGACTTTGAGTGGGACCTGCTTGAAATAAGCCATCCTAAAGAGAAATATGTGATCAATCTATGTTTAAAAACCTCCAGCGGGGCATGATTACACAATAGACTGTTTGCATACATTGCAGTAATTTAGACCAGTCAGTTGTTCCTTTTATTTTTTAGATAAAATACAGTATAAGTGTATTTTATGTTTACAATAAAGAATACAATGTAAATAGAGTCCTCTGGAATTGTGCAGTGTTGTGGTCCTCAAATTGTCATTTGTTATCTGTGTTGATCTCTTCTGAAAACACTAGTTCAACTGTAAGATCGCTGGTACATCACGGATACGGTGTGTGAGAAATGGATTCATTTCAAAACCCCCTCAATAAGAGAAAGTTTAAAAAATGTGAAACAAATCAGTAATTTTAGGTTCTAGTACACTTCTGAGTCACATTATTCATACAGTAGAGAGACAGAATGATCACCTTGACTCTTTATTTGTCTTTTTTAATCTTCCAGAATTATTTGGCATGAATTGAGGCACCAGGCCTGTGGATACCACCTAATCCACTAAATCTCATTGCGCCAACTGCGAGGTAGACCTCTGCTCAAATGCTTAATCCAGAATTTTCTTTGCCACAGCAAACTTTGATTCTGTCTCTCTGTCCTACTGAGTTTATAACTAAGGACCATTTGAATATACTACTGCTGCTATTTGTAACTGTCTGGCAGCAATTACACGAATTCAAATTGACCAGCAGCTATTTCCATTCTTTGGGAACACATGGTGGAAGATGATGTATCTGGTCACTTGAAGAGTTTTCCTGTTTTGATTCCTATGTTAATAGGAAATGTAAAACAGCACAGGGCAGGTCACATTGCCTACATGTCACTGGACCTTGTGTGAAAGCCCGAAACCTCTTTTGTCAATTGGCTAATTAGCTTATTTCTCCAGAGATTCTCAGCTACATGATGATCGGAGTTGACGCACCCATTTCTCTGTTTATACAACACCCCCACACACATGTGTCATCCCCATCCTTCGCAGCTTATTGAGACTTCACAGCCTTGTTTTCCTGAAGAAACTACTTAGTGAAAGCAATATAGAAAAGTATGGTGAACATGAGGCAGAGAAATAGAAGACAGAAAATCACACTATGCACTTGGGCTCTGAAAGGTCATTTAAAGTTTAAAACATTCACTCTTTCTTAAGTTGTATTTGGTAAGTTCATAGATACAACTAAAATGACTCAAGTTTTGACCAAAACTATTTTTCTGTTGTACCTTCCTTATAGGTTGTACTCATTTCCAAAATCTTATCTTGGTTACTCTAGTCAATGGACTGACTGGAAATGACTCATCAATAGCCACTCATGCAGGTTTCTTCTGGGAATTTACTTTAATGAGTCAAGATAAATGTGGCAAAATATGTTATTAGCTAGAGTTATTATCTTTATATTGAACAAAGGTCTAGACATGAACACATAGAATCATGTCTGCTCAGATGATAGGTTTGCTGAGAATGAGGACGTGTTCTGTATCCCGGTATTTTAATATGTTTTTTTTTAATGCCCCCATTTAATAGGAAGGAATTTTGCACCAGAAGGAGAGATAAATACCAATGTTCTGACTCAGGAGGATCAAGACCTTGAAATGAACCAATAGCAGCAGCAAAAACAAAAATACCTGTACTAGAAATCTCAAGAAAAATGGTTTCTTTTAGATGATCGTGCCACGATTCTACCTGTCATATTTGCAGACAATTTTCTTTGGAAAAGTTCCTTCTTAGTGGTTGTAAAACTACCTAATATGTGACCTAAATTCATGATAATACCTTTTGAGAACTTTTTACTGGGCCAAGTTTTTGGTCATAAAATAATATAGTGGCTTTAGAATTTGATGGAATAATGGAAAGATCAAAAAATAGGATATACCTTTCCTTGTGTATTGACTGCGGTTAACTGTGGCCAGTTGTAGTTATTTTTTAATGGTCTCTTAATTGTATGGTTTATTTCTTTTGTGAAATAATACACAGAATCAGGTTCATTAAAAAGCATTTTGGAAATATTTTATTGAGCATTTACTATTTTTAGGTATATTCATGTACTTTATTATACTCCATTGTACTTCATAATACAATAAAGAGGTCAAAATTATTGTGCCTGAATGTTTAGCCTTCGAGAGACTAAACATTCAAAGTCACACACAATTAGGAAATTACACAACCAGAACTTAAACTCAATTCTCACTGGCACTCAGGCCAGTGTTATCTTCATTACATAAAAAGGAACTTACTAAAAGTCATAGGCATAATCTTAGGACATAGCTCTCCTTTGCTCCTGTAAGATTTGAGATTTAAAAACTTGTTTTTTTAAAAAAGATATCTCACTGTTTATTATAGATTGAATTTTTTCCCCCCCCCCCCCCCAAATTAATATACTGAAGCTCTAACCTCCAAGGTCATGGCATTGAAAGATAGGGCCTTTAGGATTAGGGCTAGATAAGATCATCAGAGTGGGCCCTCTTAAGGGGATTTGTGTCCTTCTAAGAAGACATACCAAAGAGCTTGCTCTCTGTCCCCATGTGCCCATATAGAAGAGGCCAAATTAGCACACAGGGAGATGGTGGCTACCCACAAACCAGACGAAGAGACCTCAAAATGAAACCTACCTTGGTGGCACTTTGATCTTGGGCTTCCCTGCTCCCAAAACCGTGAGAAATACACTTCTATTGTTTAAGCCACTCAGTCTATGGTATTTTATTATCATAGCTTGAGCCAACAAAGACACCATCTTATATGAACCAAACTGACTACAACTTCATTTTAAGAATTAACACGGAAGAGAGGAGGCTGGTGGAGAGGAAAATCCATTTCCTTCTGTCTAGGGGCAATATGTCCTTTATTGAATTAAAAGGTATTACTACTTGCTCTATTTACTAATCACTCTTCTCCTAACCACCATCTCTAAGTCTAGGGTTTATTTTCATGATGTTCATATGTCTTAAAATATATCCAGCCAATGACATTCTTATATATTTTTAAATATTGAAAAATATTAAATCAATGTCATTCTTATACCTCCTTGCCTTATTCTCGATTTGTAACCAAATATCAAACTCATATATCAGAATAATTCCTGGGTTTTTGGTTGGAAATGATCTCTTTTCAGATTTTTTTCTCCAGCTACTATCAATTTAAGAAAATAATAACACATCAACTTATGGCATTGATGAAAAATTTAGCAAAAGCCTGAGCTCTCTTCAGAATATGAGAGGCAATTTGCATGTAACTATTTTATTCATATGATTTTAACTTTCAAAATAATGATAGACTTCAACTTTCAGGATAATTTGTAGGAATTAAGTACCAATCATTCATTATTTAAAGTAGAGTCAGCTCTTTATGGTAACAGGAGTTGAAAAAAATAAACAATGCAGCAAATAGAGCCTATATTATCCTTAAAAATGATCATGTACGTTTGATAACAAAAGCTTTATAATTGCAACCCCAGAACCATCTCAAAGCATCCTATCATAAAATCAATAAAGTCAATATTATAAATTTTTAGAAACAAAAGGAAAACAAAATTAGAACACAAACAGAAAAGAGCTGGAAACTAAATTCTTGAACAAAGTCATGCTAAATGAGAAGGTGGGGGCACACTTGGATAATGATGCTGTTCTCACCAGAACAGGCATCCAGCATATGAGAAGAAATGCTAACTGAAATGACAGGAAAAGCTTTGCTGAGCAAGGAGGTATGATGCACTGCTCTCGTATTGCTCAACTCTTTCTGGAGTCCCACTTCCGCTTCTCTTTCTCCAAGTTATTTAAAGGCTTCAAAGTAAAGGATGGACAGTCCGCTGATATTTTCCAATTTAGTTAGCAGCTCATTAAATAGACAACTTTCAATTAAGAGTGCTTAGCTTCTAAATATGCATTGAATTTATATTTAAAGGATCTGTCACAGCATTGTAATCACATGGGGCAGTCAGATGGCACATTCCAGGTTCCCTGAACACAGTAGCACACTGCCAGGGGAAACCGGAGAGGCTTGACCAGATTCCACCCAACTATACATTATTCACTCATCTTCTAATCACAGTAATGTCTGGTAGTAACAGTAGTTGTGTTCAAATATTGAAAGTCAAGAAAAGTACTAGACGGGGAAAATTACATTCACTTCTGTATATTAATTTTTATTAATTTTGAATATGGTTTTTATTATGAAATCTCTTCTCTTTTAAAAAAAATGATGTGATTTCTACATCTAAACACTTCTGCTTCCCAATGGTCAGCATTTTTTCCTCATCAAAATAACAATTTCTTGAGTAGAAAATAGCATGTACTTTCTTCTCAAAGCTAACCTATTTTCCCTTTCCTATACTATAAAGCTGTGAATTGATGTCTTATTATATATATAATACATACTTTGTTGTTTCTTTTAAACTTGAACTTAGACCAAATATATTTATATATAAAAATATATGTATAATGTCACAAAGTGATCCAATAATATAAAACTTACATGGGTGATTCTTTTTTTTTTACTGTAAATTCAGGAGGAAGGTTTTTCTTTTCCTAAATATTATTCAATGTATTAATTTGAATATTTTGTTGCTTAGAATGTAGAGCAAAGCAAACAAAAAAATCCATATTGTATAACTGTTTCAAAATAAAGTGAATTCAGAGATTCTGGAAGAAGCGAGGTCTTTATTTGTCAAAGTAGAGATGTCTTTGCTTAACTTATTCTACAAATGCTGATCATTGTCACTATTTTTTTTTTTGATGAAGAATATAAGTAATTATAATCATAATTGAATAATACTGAGTTACTCCGTAAAGAATGTTTCAACTTCTATTAAAACTTCTTAATGAATGTGTCTACAGATACTCAGGTGACATAAATGGAATGCAGGGATATGGAAGTTTGGGCCACATCCCTTAGGGAAGCTGTGTGGGACTTGGGTAGGGCCAGATGTCTTGAGCCGCAGGCAGCCTTCGCTTTTACCCTAATCTGCCACACAGACACCATTTTCCATTTTGTTTTGTTTTGTTTATGCTGTGAAAGGGGTTTGAAAATTGTACTTTTTTATTACAAAAAATATCTTCCAGACCAAATCTACCTTAGTGGGAGGAAATTATTACACCTATAAGTATTTAAATGTCTTCATTATCCTAGGTTAGCCATGAGATTGAAACAACTGTGTCTTTAAAACTTCTGAACTTACTTCTCTACTGACTTAACCTCTTTGACAAACTTGCATGATATATCAAATGGTCTTCGGAAATTTTCATGTAAGCACCATCCTACCTGCCGATGTCTTGATCCCTGTTGTTTTTCACACGCACTTACCTACATCAAGTTTTATTCCATCAAATCAGTGTCCTCTGGGTGACTGACTAGTAATTTGACAAACCATTTGTGGTTAAGTGGTTTGATGGGTTAGCTTATTTAGATAAAAACATTTGCATTTTAACAGGGACTATCAATTCTGCTGGATGGTAAGTCTGATGCTTGTTTGTATACCACTGGACAAAATGCCTAGTGCATAGCTAGGACACAGTTTTGTTTGTTTGTCTGCTTTTTAATGAATTAGTCAATGCACTCTAGCAGATAAAGATAATTGCAACAAAATTGAAAGATCCTTAGATTCATAATAACTGGTTGTGTACCTGTCCCATCCACAGGGTCCTCAGTGTTGGTTTATAATAAGAACATTTTCATGGCAGAAGGAAAGAGAATTTACACATGTTTGGGAGATAAAGATAAGTAGTTCTTAAGCTATCATGTCTAGACTGGACAATGTGAGTGAAACGTTTCTTAGACATTCTCCCTAAGTGATTCAGATTCACAAGAATAAAAATTGTTTTGATCTTTGTATTAAGAGTAGCTTTGAAGGGTTTGTACTGTGCATAGAACCAGTAAAAGTAAGACATGTCTATTGGTGATGACATAAGAAATCTTTCCCCTTTTGTTTCTTTGCTATTGTGACACATTTTATTTTGAAATTAAACTTTTCACATTTGGATGGGAACAGAGTTTGTTCTTTAAATTCTGGTAAGGAAAACACGCAGAATGGCTTTGGATTAGAGGACATAAGGTATTTCTCTCAGTAGCAAGCCAGTTTTCGCGAGGGGGCGGTGTGCTCCCAGAGCCCATCTGCATGTCTGTGAACAGACCTTCCACCAGGTGTCCACCCCAAGCACACACAGATGTAGAACAAGGAGAAGGTGTCCCCAGTGGAGAAGAGGAATGGCCCTATGATAAATTACAGAGACATGGTGTTCTAGCTAGAAATTTCCCCAAATTAACAGGAGAGGGAAAGCAAATAACACTATGAGTCATTATACACAAAGCATCTCTTAAGTACAGGTAGAATTTCAAATAAAAATGGATTTATCAAGATTGTAACTATTACGTATCATAGTCATTGTCTTTAGCAAGATGTGATACATCAAGAAGTATATGGTATAATTTCTGCCTTCAAAGACTGAGCAATCTATTTAGGTATAAATACGCTATATCGTGGAAAGAGAGGAAAAAAATTCACTTTAGTAAGCACTTAAGATAGAGTTCAGTAGGTGGTGCCATAGAATTGTGTATAAACATTTCTCCTTAGGTGGCAGGAATTACTAAATGCTCTTGGGAAGTAAAGCAATACATGCATAATAGCAGAATGGACAACTGGGTGATGGTAGGTAGTGGTTAGGAACATAGGACCTGAATTTAGACCTCAGGTACAAGTTCTGATGTCACCACTTATAGAAAGAGAGAGCATTATAGAGAGATGAAAATTATCAACGCAAATTAATGCAGGATCTAGGAGTCGTAATAAATGGCCCCAGAGAACTAGGCAATATTTGGGTCATGGCCTTCAATTTGAAGTTAGCCAAATATTTTTTTTCAGAAGACAGTGGGGAGCCATCAATGGGAGAGGTTTTTTGAGGGGGATGGAGTACATAAAGACGAGAGCAGGTGATATCGTTAGACCTGAACATAGGAGGTCCACACTTTAGATGACTTCATATATCAAAAACAGGGAACAAATAGATGTATCAAATTATAGATGAGTGCTTCTGACCCTCAGCAGTAGCACAGTAAGACCCATACCTTGAAGGTCCACTGTGTAGCCCAACTGTTCTGGTCTCTTCCATAATTTGGCCTTATGTCCTTGAAATCAAAGCCAATTGCAACTAAATTTCCTAAAAATGCAAGGAGGTTGCTCCTGCTGATACCAGAGGACGGTGCTTCAGAGAGTAGAAAGCATGAACAATGGACACTTGGTGAGAGGAAAGACAAACTAATTAACTTGTCAAATTCTTCCTCTCAGAGAGCATATATGTGATAATTTTTTTGTACAAAGTATTGTTTCCCAGGGATGTCATGTCCATTTTTGTGCGTTTCTTCATGTTTTAATTTGAAGTTCTGGAGAGATTCATGAATTACCACAGTATTTGAGACAGTTAGCTCTATAGCTGAGGAATGTTTTTTGATGTTAAAAAAATGAGAGTTCACTTTTTTATATGTAGGTCCAGAGGTAATATGGTGATGTATGGTACCACTTCTTTAGGTTGGGGTTAGGTAAGCACAGAATGGAAGAACTGTGATAGTTTAATTTTTATAAATTTTTGTAATTAAACTTTCAAAATTGAAACAAACAATTTTTGCTTTATTTAAATAAGTGAGCTTATATTTAGTAATTACAACCTATATTTGACTTTTAATTTTAATAGAGGACTTTGGCTGTTTAAGAATAAAAATATTCTTGGGATGTCTGAGTGAGTGGTTCAGTTGGTTGAGCGGACAGCTCTTGATTTTGGCTCAGGTCATGATCTCACAGTTTGTGGGCTCGAGCCCCATGTCGGGCTTTTGCTCTGACAGCTCTGACAGACTGCTTGGGATTCTCTCTCTCTCTCTCTCTGCCTCTTCCCTGCTCCACTTGTGCTCTCTCTCTCAAAATAAATAAACTGACATTTTTAAAAAGAGAATAAAAGTATTTTTGAAAAAATAGAAATCTAACTATTCATTTTTGCATTTCCTTTTTAAGAATTTTGTAAAATGATATACAAATTCAGTTTACAGTGAATTGATGGCATTTTATTTTTTATCTTTTACATAAATGTTGCCGTTAGAATTAAAATTATATACAAATCATGACTATAATAACTTAGTAATTTAGCTGAAATTAAGAAATAAAAATAAATAATGTTGAATGAATACTTTATTAATTCATATGTCTTTCTCTTATTAACCATATAAAGTTTACCAGTCTATCACGAAACAACCAGAAATTCAATAATTAAATTTTATCTTTGATCTTTTACTTATTTTCAGTCATTAAAAAAATAGAACTTTATAATATTTTAATTTAGTCTTGATGAATGCATGTTTGACAAAGATGGAGACAAATTTTATTTAACAACTTTTAGCTGGACTTAAATCTTTTAAAGATTTAGACACTGTGAGCCCTCATATACATTTCTGCCTTAGTCTTTGTGAATGTAGACATGAGCTGATAAGAGTAGAAGTAGTTAAGAAATATTTCAATTAAGTACATTTTAGTACCAGTAGTACTACTAATAATAATTCATAATAAATAATCGAAGAGTACCTAGTCAAAAATGTAAATGTATTGGTCCTTTTAACTGAAGAATTTAAAGTTATCAAGACACAGTCTCTTCTTTTAGTCTTTCCTTCTCTATGTTGGTCTTGTACTTAGGTTCTTAGTGGCACAGTGGCCTCTATATTCCAGTCCTACATCATCCTCTTAGATCTAAGTCCAGTAAGAAGAGGAAAACTCATTTCGGGTTGTTTCTGTACGAGTCCAGACATTTCTCTTATTAGACTCTCTTAGTAAAGATATGTCTATCGGCTCAGAACCAAATTTCTAGCTTCACCCCTGAAACCCAGTTGGAACACTAGGCAGGCAACACTGACTAGGGTGGGAAGTGGTAAATCCTTAAATAAAAGTAAAGGACAGCTGTTAGGAAAAGGGAACAGGACTACAGGGGAGGCAAGCAATTATTGCCCACCGATTGCATTGGTTACAGACCGATAAGCAATTATGACAGAAAGAGCAAAGTTGATAAGGGGGAGGTGAGGGGAGAGATTTAAGGAATATTAAGTAAATCTAATGTATTATAATCAATGCAGATATTTTCTAATATTGTAGGGAAAGTCCTCCAAGACCTTCAGATTTCTCTTTTCAGTAATAGTACAGTTTCAGATAGGAAATAAAGAAGTAGTGAGTTTGAAGGGAAAGTGATGGGGTCAGCTTTAGATACCTAGAGTGTGGAGCAGTTCCTAAGATTTCCAAGAGGAGATGGGAGATGGGCATATTCCTGAGATCAGTTGAAAAGTTTCCACTGGAGTTATACAAGGCAACTATGCGAATAGATTGTCTAAACAGAGTGTGAAGAGTAGAAAGAAAAAGACCTGCAGGTGGAACACAAAGGACAATCGAGGTCGGAGCAAAGAACGAAAGGAGGCAAAAAAGTATTTTAGGAGAGAATGGAGATGTTAGCACGAAGAGTGAGTGTTTTCATAACAGCAGTGGCTGATGCATTCAAAAAGTCCAGGAAGATAAAGAAAGGAATTTTTTGACATTGGCTTTGATGATGCCTACTGTAGTAGAGTGGTTTGTATGGAATCATAAGACAGTGGATTGAGGAAAGAAAGGACAGGGAAAGGGGAGCCTGGGTGGCTCAGTCGGTTGAGCATCTGACTTTGGCTCAGGTCATGATCTCATGAGTTCGAGCCCCACATCAACCTCTGTGCTGACAGATCTGAGCCTGGAGCCTGCTTCGGATTCTGTGTCTCCCTCTCTCTCTGCAGCCTCCCTGCTTGCCTTCCATCTTGCTCTCTCAAAACTAAAAATAAAAACATTAAAAAAATTTTATTTAAAAAAAAAAATTTTAATGTTTATTTATTTCGGAGACAGAGAGAGATAGAGCATGAGTCTGGGAGGGGAAGAGAGAGAGAGGGAGACACAGAATCCGAAGTAGGCTCCAGGCTCTGAGCTGTCAGCACAGAGCCTGACGTGGGGCTCGAACTCACAAACCGTGAGATCATGACCTGAGTCGAAGTCGGTCGCTCAACCGACTGAGCCACCCCAGCGCCCCAAAACATTGAAAAAATTTTAAAAAGAAAGGATAGGGAAATAGTGGAGGAATACAAGAAACTGCTGTTACAAAGCTTAACTGTGAATGAAAATAGAGGTTTATTGATTATGACTTTTGACATCTGAATTATTTAGAGGTACAGGCCCCTGGGTGGCTTAGTTTGTTAAGTGAATTGTTTAGAGGGCTAATGGGCAGCACGAAGAAGAGGAACATGGAGAGAGGAACACACGGTACTCTTATAAACAGGAGACAGCAAACATTTGTTACAGAGGAGAAAGAGAGGGGGATTTCAATAACATTCATGAGACAACAAAGATTGGACCTTGAATGGGAACCCCTAATTTTAACAGCAATCTTTAAAACAGATTTACCCTGCCTTGCATTGTCTTCAAAGCATGTTTGGGAGGGAGAGTGCACGAGAGAAGGTGAGGTGGGGTTTGAGTGGATCTGGAAAGGGGATATACCAGTTGTAGACAACCTGCTATGTGTCGGGTATTTTACGAGCCACCGTATGTGTGCGATCTTGTTAAACCTACACAAAAACATTCACTGGTATCTCTATAATCTGTATTGAAAAAGAAAGTGAATAATTTAACATAGCTCATGGTAAAAGCAAAAATCAAACTCTAGATCCTGTATGACTATTCCTCTAGTTCTCTGATATGCTTATCAAAGAACTAAATCACTAGTATAATGTTCAAATAGGAACAATAGTTTAACTTCTACTTTATATTGCTTTCACCAAGAGAAACATGAAAGGCAATAATGGAAGAAAATTTTAGCCTGGTGGTAGCCTAGTGGAGAAACCTCTTTAAGTCAATATAATGACTGAGTTCAGATACTTACCAAGGACATATTAAAAGACAAGTTGTTCACCCAAGTTAAAAGCAATAAAGTAAGCTTCCATGTGTATTCAGGGATCAACAATGAAAAAAATATATTGGTACCTAATTGCTATAGACTGAGTGTTTATATTTCCCTAAAATGTGTATCTTAAAACCTAATCCCTACTGTGTTGGTATTTAGAGGTGGAGACTTTGGGATGTGATTAGGTCTCAAGAGTGAAGCCTTCTGAATGGGATTAGTGTCCTTATAAAAGAGGCCCCAGATAACTTCTTGCCCTCCCCTTCCACCACGTGCATACACAGCCAGAAGCTGTCTGTGAGCCACAGAATTGGTTATCATCAGATACCCAGTCTACTGTAGCCCTTATCTTGTGTTTCTTAGCCTCTAGAACTGTAAGAAAGAAATATCTGTTGTTTATTAGCCATGGTACCCTGCTATAGCAGCCCAAAGGGGTGAAGAAAGTAATCAATATTATTATCTGTATTTTATTAATTCTAAGAATAACTTTAAAAGTTTCTGAATGTCTGAAATTGAGATTTTTACAATTAATGCTAGGTTACAGTCATGGTGTGATTTAGAATTGATAGGTTAAACAAAATGGGAAAAGATATTTGCAAATGGCATATTGGACAAAGGGCTAGTATCCAAAATCTATAAAGAGCTCACCAAACTCCACACCCAAAAAACAAATAATCCAGTGAAGAAATGGGCAGAAAACATGAATAGACACTTCTCTAAAGAAGACATCCAAATGGCCAACAGGCACATGAAAAGATGCTGAATGTCGCTTCTCATCAGGGAAATACAAATCAAAACCACACTCAGATATCACCTCACGCCAGTCAGAGTGGCCAAAATGAACAAATCAGGAGACTTTAGATGCTGGAGAGGATGTGGAAAAACGGGAACCCTCTTGCACTGTTGGTGGGAATGCAAATTGGTGCAGCCACTTTGGAAAACAGTGTCGAGGTTCCTCAAAAAATTAAAAATAGACCTACCCTATGACCTACCAATAGCACTGCTAGGAATTTACCCAAGGGATACAGGAGTACTGATGCATAGGGGCACTTGTACCCCAATGTTTATAGCAGCACTCTCAACAATAGCCAAATTGTGGAAAGAACCTAAATGTTCATCAACTGATGAATGGATAAAGAAATTGTGGTTTATATACACAATGGAATACTACGTGGCAATGAGAAAAAATGAAATATGGCCTTTTGTAGCAACGTGGATGGAACTGGAGAGTGTGATGCTAAGTGAAATAAGCCATACAGAGAAAGACAGATACCGTATGTTTTCACTCTTATGTGGATCCTGAGAAACTTAACAGAAACCCATGGGGGAGGGGAAGGAAAAAAAAAAAAAGAGGTTAGAGTGGGAGAGAGCCAAAGCATAAGAGACTCTTAAAAACTGAGAACAAACTGAGGGTTGATGGGGGGTGGGAGGGAGGGGAGGGTGGTTGATGGGTATTGAGGAGGGCACCTTTTGGGATGAGCACTGGGTGTTGTATGGAACCAAATTTGACAATAAACTTCATACATTGAAAAAAAAATAGAATTGATAGGTTAGATTTGGTAATCTTGAAAAAAATTAATGTGGTAGGCTACATTTAATGTTTAATTTAAAAACATATATAAAGAGAGAGAAGAATATAAAAACTAAGTTTCAGTGGGTCCCTTTTATTCAGTCCCACAAAAGAGAATGTTTTTGGATCTGGGACACATCTTCCAAGTTCAAGATTCCTGCCCTTCTGATGCTGTTTTTTCCATGCTCAAGAATAACTTACTGGTAATTAATTTGGTTTTGTGATTACGCTCATAAAGGGACTGTTCCTGGAAGTAAACAACAGTGTTCTAGCCCCAGGAAGGGAACTAGTTCATGTGGTAAATGAATCAATTTGGGGACCGATTTATATACTAGTTAGATAAGGTTAGTTAACCAGCCCAATAAAGTAAATTACGTCATTTCTAAGCCTACCACACCAAGCACGTTGATCCTACCTCTAAGAACTTACCCCAAACTGAGGCACTAGTTCTTGGATAGCTCCCTAATGTCTTCCTCAAAGTGTACCCACAGAAGGGTCGAGCAAGTAAGATTCTAAGCTGCCCTCAGACAGCAGCACTTTCATACTATTTCCCATTTTCTTTTTGTCTCTTACAATCAGATAATTCAAGATGTCTTTTGTAACTGAGTCATTTCTAAATAAAACACCAAAAATATATTTTTAGAAAATCTTCTTAAAAAGAGTCTAAAACACAACTCTCCACAATTCAGAAAATAATTGTTCTCTGTCTGTGGAAAGAAAAGATACATAATTTGTAGACAGTGATTCTTTTGAATCACCAAAATTAGTCAAGGCCAAATTTTCTCAAGAAAATGGCTTTGGGAAGAAAAGAAGAATACCCAATTTGACAATTTGTGGTTCAGAACCTGTTGTAGATTAACAGCCACTTTCAGATTATTTTCTACTTAACTCTTATATAAATAGTACCTAAGAGCCATAGAACTGTGGCTCATTAAATAGCTGATAAATCTCAATAAATGTGATTGAAAATTTAATTAACTAATTTCATTTTAGAGAGAAAAAGAGAGAGCACAAACGGGAGAGAACCACAGAGGAAGAGAGAAGAGAATCTTAAGACGAGAGAGACTGAGCATGGAACCTGACGCAGGGCTCGGTCCCACAACTCTGGGATCATGACTGAGCCGTAATCAAGAGTCGGATGCTCAATCCACTGAACCAACCCAAGAGCCTGAAACTTTACTTTTAATTGAAAAACAATAAATACATGTTAAAAACAAGGAATCTTCACTTGTGTAAATAATATGAAAATCTTTATCCCTTTTTCGCAGATAAAGAATCAATGCAGAAGCATCAGAAATGCATACACACACATAATTAAAGGTTAATTAGTTAAAGATACAATATAATAGAATACAATGGAAAGGTGAGTTAAGGTAGAATTGTCTGTATATAGGAAAAACAGTGCCTTTTTTCTAAATATATTATTTATTAGATAATTTTGGATAAGTAGATTTTTTTTTCTTGAGAACATCCAGTTTTAGAAAATGGCATTTCAGATTTTCTCATTGGTTGTGTAAAAGTACGTCTGTTGGCAGTTCTTAGCCTTTTGAGCATAAAATGGAC
>NW_026057584.1:83565223-83767196 GCF_023721935.1 Panthera uncia
CCTCTGCATAAATGACACGCAGGTAACACCACACAGAATGTGGCACCTCGTAGCTCAGGGCAAAGGGAACAGTACGCAGGTAGAAAATAAAGGAAAGAAAATAAAATTGTATATGGCTTAGGATACTAGGGAATTCATATATAATCAATAACAGCAGAAGAAGGATCAATAAACAGTGATTTGGGGATTTGGGTTGATTCACAAAGAAATTATTGAATGTCTTATTATTAAGTCTTTGGTGGCTTAAAACACACAAATAAACAAAAACCACACACACACACACACACACACACACACAAGCAATAAAATAAAATAAAATAAAATAAAATAAAATAAAATAAACCAGCTAATGCATACAGTGAAAAGTAAGTGTATATTTGGCGATATAATTTCCAACTACAGATCAGTGCCCCCCCTTTATTTTTAAATATGACTCTCCCACGATTCCAAAAGCACAGAAAGTCATTTTCAAGGGATGTGTGGCAAAAGGTAAAAAAAACAAAGGTGAGTTTTAGATGATTTTATATCTCTGGTCCATTCACATTGTGTGCCCTTTCAAAAAGAGTGATGAATTAGGAGAGTAGGAGAAGTTACCTCAGCTTGAATAAGTGATAGCCACTCTTTTCTGTAATTTCCGGGCAAATTTGTATCTGACTTGATGATTCTATACCTTACATCAGCAACTTTGCAATAGTCCTATTCACAGTATCCCTAACTTACCTGCAAAGTGTGAGTGGCCACACACTGCCTCCCCCAGGAAGCATGGTTTCAGAGTTGCCCTTCTCTTCCTGAACCAGAGTCTGGAATTCTAGGAATATTGGCACAAGACTTCCAGTGTCTGTGGTGCCATCCAGCAACCCTACCTTTGCACATGGGTGTGGGTGTGATGTGGTGCAATTAAGAGTCGTTCTCAATTTTCCCTGCAGATGCTATTCACCTGCACAGCCTTAGAAATCTGTACATCCTGGTGTCCGAACCCAGAGACTTTGACACATTGGATCTGGTCTAATAAATGGCATCTATAATTTGGAAGATTCCCAGGTGATCTCTGTAGGAGAAAAATAGTGGAATCCTGCAACTCCCAGCCATCTTCCTCATTCATTTTCTACTATGTTACTTAGTCTCTAAGCTTCAGTGTGAAAGATGGAGAACCATTCATTTGTTCCTTCATTCTTCCAGATTTATCATGTATCTACTATATGCTTTGCATAAATGAACAATTCCTCTAGAAAATTTCAGTCTGGTGAAATAGACTGACTTAAAATTGGTAGATATGTGTAAAGGCCTAGGAAAGCTGCAGCTACTAGTGCTCTCCAGGGATGGCAAAGTTGATAACATTTCACAGATCAAATAATAGTAGCTAGAATTTAGATCATGAATATACTTTAGCCAGGAGGAAGAAAGGATGTTTTAGCAAGAAGGAAGAGTGTATTTAAGACATGGAAGCATGAAACACATGGCTTTTTAAGACTGGGGTCTGGAAAATAAAGTTTATGGATTAAGGAATGGGGTAGTAGTGGCAAATGTGACTGGAAAGACAGTGAAAACTAAATTTTGAAGATTCTGGAAAATCATGCTGAGGAAACGGATTTTTTTTCTTGTGGAAAATGGGTTACTAGCTTTTTCTTGGTCTATTTTCAACATGGAAATCACACACACACACACACACACACCCTCCCCCCGCCCACCACCACATACACACACACACACACACACACACACACACACACACAAAACAGGCTTATAATTCCAGAGGTAAATTTGGTATCAGGGTGGAGGAGGTGACAGGGACAGGAAAAGTGATTAAGAAAAGGGTACAAGAAGGAAAATGTTTGGGACTCACTTGTCAGGAAAAATCAGCAGATCATTCTGACTAGGTCTAGGTGATAAGAAAACATCAACGGCTGTTTCTTCGTGACCAGGGTGAAGACAGAATAAAATTATATACAAAAATATTTTGTAAATAGTAAAACACTTTCAGTGAAGAAAGTCATAGTAGAAATATCTAAAGACACAAACATTGATCCAATTACTCAACTTAATAGTTTGAAAGATGATATCACTGGATGGTAAACAGCATCCATGTCATTTAATAAAATTAAAAGAAGGATGAGTTCGTTCTGTGAAACAGGTTTTTTTCCCACATTTTTGGGAAGAGGTAGAATTTCAAGGACTCATTTTTTTTCCGGCTCTAATTTTCCATTTTAGTCTTTACAGGCTTAATTTCTTTTTTCTTTTTGTTGCCATAGCTTCTTTAACAGTAAAACAATGGTAAAATTATTTTTCAAGTTCCTATAGACTATGGCCCAATGAATTACTGGATGAAATGTTAATTATGTTACATTATTAATAGAAAAACAAACCCATGATGTTCAACTCTTGAATAAGGGAGTGATGTGGTGGGGGGCAGGGTTTCACTGTGTAAAACAGAAGATACTTTCTCTATAGTGTCTCCATGTATTTGTTATATTTAGGTGTGGATAAGGGTGCAAACAGAACCGAAAATATTGACTACAAGTTTACCTTATTTTTGTTGTTTACATAGACTTTATCTTTCATGGCAATTTTAGGTTCAGAGCAAAACTGACCAGAATGTGTGTGTGTGTATATATATGTGTGTGTGTGTGTGTATGTATTTATATGCATATATATATATATATATATATATACACATATATATATACACATATACACCTCTAGCCCCCCCCACACACACATTACCCCAAATACACAATTTACATTAGGGTTCACATTCTATGTTGTATATTCTATTACTTTTGACAACTGTATAATGATCTGTATCCAGAAATGCAGTGTCATAAAAATAGTTCCACTGCTCTAAAAAGATTTTGTACTCCACCTAGTCACCCCTCCCTTCCCTCTAAGCCATGGCAATCACTGATCTTTGTACTGTCTTCATAGTTTCACCTTTTGTAGTATGTTATATAGTAGGAATCATACAGTATGTAGCTTTTTCAGATTGGCTTCTTTCCTTTAAATATGCATTTAAGCCTTTTCCATATCTTTCCAGGGTTCAATAGCTCATTACTTCTTAGCACTGAATAATATTCCACCGTTTGGATGGACCACAGATTATTTATCCATTTACCTACTGGACGACATCTTGGCTGCTTCCAATTTTTGACAATTATAAGTAGAGCAGCTATAAAACATCTGTATGCAGGTATTTAAGTCAGTAGAAGTTTTCAGCTCATTTGAGTAAATACCACGGAGAGCACTTGCTGGATTGCAAAGTGAGAGTATGCTGCTTCGCAAGAAACAGCCAAACAGGCTTCTGAAGTGACTGTATCATTTTGTGTTCCCACCAGCCGTTAATGTGTTTCTGTTGTTCCATATTTTTCTCAGCATTTGGTGTTATCAGTGATTTGGATTTGGAGCAGTCTAATAGGTGTGTAGTGTAGTTCATTGTTATTTTAATCTGCAATTCCCTAATGACGTATGATGTTGAGCATTTTTTCATATGCTTACTTGCCATCTGTTTGTCCTCTTTGGTGGGGCGTCTGCCCAGGTTCTTTTGTTCACTTTTAATCAGGCTGTTTGTTTTCTTATTGTTGAATTTTAAGAATTCTTTGTATATTTTGGACAATAGTCCTTTATCAGATGCATCTTTTGCAAATATTTTCTATCAGTCTGGGGCTTTTCTTTTCATTCTCTTGCCAAGGTCTGTTGCAGAGCATGTGTTTTTAATTTTAGTAAAGTACAGCTTATCAATCATTTCTTTCATGGATAGTGCTTTGGTGTTGTGTCTAAAAAGTCATCCTCATACCCAAGTTCATATAGATTTTCTCCTACATTATCTTCCAGGAGTTGTACAGTTTTGCATTTTTTTTTTTGAGTAATTCTGTGAAGGTTGTAATGTCTGTGTCTAGATTCATTTTTTACACATGGATGTCCAGTTGTTCTAATCTACTTTTGCTCAAGGAAATGAAAATAATTTAATCAAGGGTGGGTATTATGTTATTTAAGAAAGCATTATTATGAACCCCGTTTTATGTGTGGAAGGCCCTTGGGCCCAGTCTGGAAACTGGAAGATCAGAAAAGGAAAATTAACAGCATTCTGGGAAAGAGTATAGAGCCATATCTATGAAAGACAAGTAGCCTTGTCAATATCTTGCCTTCAGGAAATTGTTGATCTGTTATAGAGATTTTTATCTTATTATCTGGGAGAATCATTGTTTGCCCTTGGGAAATGTGTGTGTTCTGTTCAAAAAATTACCCATGAGAGTCTAGAAGTTAGCAAATACAAAGAGGGAGCATACTCTGGACTAAATAAATCGGTCACTCAAAAAAATATTGCTGAGAAATGCCATGTACTACATGTCACCCTGGCACAGGAGGGAACCAGCTTCTTTTGGTACACCATCCTTGAGAACAGAGTTGAATTTACCTAAAGAAAATTGAAAAAGGTACTTTTTAGGAGATATTGAAAGAAGGTAAGGCTCCAGAAGGAAAACAAGGTCAGGAACAAGGATCTGCTAATGAAGAGACTACTCAGTCAGGTTTCTGGTTTATAATTGATGCAGGTTCAACAAAACAGTTATTTTTTTTTTTATAAATTTTTTTTTTCAACGTTTTAAATTTATTTTTGGGACAGAGAGAGACAGAGCATGAACGGGGGAGGGGCAGAGAGAGAGGGAGACACAGAATCGGAAACAGGCTCCAGGCTCCGAGCCATCAGCCCAGAGACTGACGCGGGGCTCGAACTCACGGACCGCGAGATCGTGACCTGGCTGAAGTCGGACGCTTAACCCACTGCGCCACCCAGGCGCCCCAACAAAACAGTTATTTTTAAGTAGTGGGTGAGTCTAAGGGAACAACAAAAACTAGAAAAACCTGGAAGGGCAGAACATATGCAACAGAGCAAACGCCTGTGTTTGAGTGTGAGTGTGTGTGTGTGTGTGTGAGTGTGTGTGCTGTGTGTGTGAGACAGACAGAGAAAGAGTGTTTGAATCTCCCAGCAAGTTTTCAATGTTGTCATTTCCTCTATTTTCTCCTAATTTTTCATTAAAGTGTATTTCCAGTCCAGTATTTTGGCCAAAATTGAAAGAAGAATTCTGTATGAAAGGGATGGCCTAACCATGAGAAGCTTCTGCTCAGGCAAACCATGAACCAAAATATACTATGAATCCTGAAATTCCAGAGGATGACCTTCCATGAAGTCAATGATGACTTAAGACCAAGGCATGGTAGGTGGGAATAGCCAACGTTGGAAGCAGTGCAGGATAAGTGGACTCAGAAGTGGAGGTGAGACTACCCTCTTCAGCATGTTTTTTCAAAACATACAGAAAAGATGACTCTTAGGATAAACTTTATGAATATTTTATTATTACAAAATATTTTGAAAGTATCTATAATCACTAGCTAGTAAAAATAGCCCCTTTTACTTATTTCCAGATTGCCTTGTGTGAATCCTTGAGGAAGAAGTTCCAAATTTATTTTGACCTTTTGATTACTTAAGAAACATTCACCAAGAACATTTTGCAGCTTTCACATTTCTACAAAAACATTCACTTGAATCAGAGGGAATATTCTGCAAATTGACTCCCAGGCTGATTTCCCACTATCATTTAGAATGGATTTGGGCCAACTCCTTCAGCCATTAGCTATGTGATACAAATCGATTTTAATAATGCATTACAAATACAAATAGAAATGATTATTGTGTGGGTATATGTTTTGAACTGTTTGCCATTTTTAAGCCAGGTAAGGGAAAATTCATCCCATTTCTAATTTCTGCTATTTAGTAATTACATCCTTTTGACTTGTTTGGTTCCAGTTAGATAGCAATTAATAAAAAGACGGACTCTTTTTTCTTGGAAGAAAAGTATAGCAAATACCTCTTGAGAAAAATATATCATGCACAGAAAGTCACGAGTTTGTCAGGAAGAGGTAATTTATTTCATATATAATGGGGCATAATATAAAAATGAGTGGAAGCATCTTTTACAAAAATATTTTGACTTCCTGTGAATATTAAATGGATATACATTTATTTCTAAGACAGTGTTTCCTTTTCCTTTTTTGTGCATGCTGACACTAAATTTCATTGCAGCCCTGGTAGTCTGTGTAATTGCATTCTAATTCAAAGTTTTTACTACTATTAGTCAAAATTAGCTATATATTCTCCCTATATCATAGGTATATAAGATAATTTCTAGGTCTTATGCTTTAATCATAACTGTTTATATTGGCAGTTTTAGTGGTACCTTTAAGAAAACATCTTATACAAACGCATATGCACTCATGCACACACTATATACTTACACTTTCAAATCCATTGTATTGGCAATTAGAAGTCCCAGATTCACATTCTAGGTCCTCTAATGTATGGGATTTTGTCTCAGATATCAAGGAGTCTTCACTAACACAGGATCTACATGCTAATATAATTGTACTACAATTTTAAGAATAGACATAACTCTTTCATATAGCCATTCATACTGTTCAAACAGAAAATTGCTAACGAATTTTCTTAAATAGTTTTTTGATATTAGTTTACAAATATCTTCAAAGCTCAAAATTTTATTTGAATGTACTTACATTAAACCACAGAGAGATGTGTATATATTAGTTTTTGTTTTAAAATAAAGATATTTTCAATTAGTCAAATATAATACTGTATGATTACTGATTATTGCACTGGTTATTCATATGTAAAATGTAATCAAAACTTTACTGGGAGAACTAATCTGAGTTAAATCACTTTGATGTAGAACATTTAAATAAACAACATTTATTATTCAGTATTATTTATGCTTTATGCAGCAGTCTAAATTTTTCTTAGTTTTTGATTTCGAATATATAATATATTACACACACACACCCCAAAATGATAGTTCTTGTTTGTAGCCATTAGCTATGGTCAATTTTTATTTTGTTAAAATATTCTACTGTCTTTCCAAATTAAATGTACTCTCCTTTGAATGGATATTGTTAGAAGAAATGTTTTCCATTCTCCTACACATGGATGTGAAAAATAAAACTAATTTAGCGAGAACAATTCCACAGCCCAAATCTGAAATAAGCAAGGCAAATGCAAGCTCTTAAAGTAAACTGATTTATTTCGTTCAAATCGCTATTTAGTTCAAATCACTCAGAAATAGTGTATGTGAAGGGACACTGCCATAAATGGGAATGTTGTGAAGACTGACAGTTTGTGGCCCAGAGCTCCTGAGCAAAATGATCCACTTTTCAAAATAGAGGAGAATCAAGCCTTTTGGCTTACTTTTCCCTTGAGATAAGTGTTCTATCCTCCTGCTAAAAGATCCTGTGTAAAGAAATATCACAACTTCCTTCAATGTTCTTTTCTTTGCTTAAAAAGTCTCCAAATCAAGAAGGGAAAAGTGACTATTTTTTTTTTCTTTATAGCATATTCAATTTCAAAAATTTTGGAACAGGACCCACTATGGAAAATGTTCAAACTTTATCCTCTTGATAGATACTAGATAGATACTTCAGAGTGAGATCAATATGTCCTCACATTTAAATAGAACATCCCATTACATAGAGCCAGGCTGTCAAGATTGGATTGCATGTATAATCTTCTTTAAAAGAACTAATGCTTCCAAATGAATACGATAAAATAGAGTAGAAAATAATATTCTCATTGCCAATCTATCATTTTCAAGTAATACCTAGGCAGTCCATCAGCACCAAGAAGATAGGGACATCTGCTACATTTCTGAGACATTTCTGAGACAGCCTCATTTACATATTTGTAAATATTAAATATAAATTTAGAAATTGATATTTCCTTTCTCTTCATAAATGGTCATAATTCTTTGATGAAATCTGAATATACTTGAGATAAACTGATTCCTCCTCTGGTTCTCTTACACGCATAGCTCCTTTTCTTGTCCATATTGTAACATTCTGTGCTATGACAGAGTATACGTGAAAAATAAAGATGTAAATGTTTTTCTTTTATTTTGCCTCCTCTATTTAGTTACTGAATACGTCCACTATAATGTTTTGTCCAGTGTTTTGCCTAAGTACATTAGTGAGACATTGATTTAGTTTCAGGTATCTAGTAGATAGCTATGGGTATTCCATTTTACTGTATTTTCCCAGCTTCAGGTTTATAGGAGATGTGAACAATGCAATAGAACATATTCATAAATTTAGTTAATTTTCTAAATTCTAAGCTAGGGCTGACTCTCTCCCCCCAAAAAACATAAACTTTTTTCTGGCCATTGCTCATTGAGAACATTCATTAACCAATAATTAATCTATCTGAGAAATTATGGTTATAGCACATTCTCTGGTTCCTGTTTTCTTACTTCTTACTGATTCTCTAGCCTATAGATCAATATATATCAATGCTATTTTAAAATTCATTTGTTAAGTAAATACAAAAGGATGTAATTAAATAAGATATAAAATATGAAGGTAATATATATAAAATAAGATATAATAAAATATGAAAGTCAATTTGTAAATGAGTATATTCCACATGTTCACTTGTAGATTGGCTCTTTGTCACTAGCTACATGTTTTTCTATAGAATATAGTTGTTAGGTTCCCAGGCTAGCCCACGTATAAATTATGTTATTTAATCAATGCTAATCATACCAACCTTAGTTCTTGACAGCAGGGGTCTTGCTATTTCAGGGAAGAGGAGAATGAGGAGGATAATGAAGATAATTCCTCCCCCTTCCTCCCTTCTTTCTTGGATTCAAAGCTGTCTTGATTCTTTTTCTGGAATATTTAATTTAAAAAACTATACCTTTACACCTCCCTTTCTGCATCTATCTCTGATTTAAAATAACCCTATCTACTGATTCCTAAACACTTAAATATACTTTCCATAGCTAACATTTTTAAAGCTCTTACTATTTGCCAAGAAGAGTTAAAAATGCCTTATGGGTATTGTATTATTTCATTGTAATCACAACTCTGTGAGGTGGGTACTGAACTTACCACCATTTTACAGATGAGAATATGCAAGTAGAGTGGGATTTAACTATTTTTCACAGGATGAGAAAGTGACAGTGTCTGGTCCCAAGCACATTTATTTCATGCCAAACCCCATCCCAGTGTGGCCCCACATCCAGATCTACCCATCACAGTGCTTGCCCCCTCTTTCCCCTGGTTACCCCCCACCATCATACTTCCCATTTGTTCACACAACTGATCTAAGCTAGGACTTAGTAAGAAAGCAATATTCATATTTGATAATCATGGTCTCTTCTAAATCTTCTCCGAGGAATTAAAAAAAATACCATTTCTAAATTTAGATAAATATCTCATGGGAATAACTTCCACTGAAAAGAAAAGTGAAGGAAAAGACAGCATCTTCTTTGGGTGAGTGAGGTGTTATTTGTTCTGAACTCAGTTGGCTGCCCTCCTCCTTCTCACTCGAATTCTCTCATTTCTCTTAAAAAATATTTTTTATTATGGAAATGTAATCTAGCATCTAGTCATCGCACGAAATTTAGAAAATAAAAAACATCAAACTATTTTTTAAAAAGTCATCTTGAATCCTATATAACAGAGAAATCAAATAAAAATTTCGTGTACATTTTTTCAACACTCATCTCCTATATTCAGTCAATAGATACACAACTGAGAAGCTAATAACAAATTTCTTTCTTTTTAAAACATAACATATAACATTAGTATTTTCCCAATCCTCGACCATATTTTGTTGCTATAATATAAAATGTAGAATGAATGGGTCATCACTCCTCATATACTCTGAGAGGAGAGCATGGAGCTCAGGCCGACATCTATTGGTCATTTGTACACAGGAATTGGTAATGGAGGGACTAGCTTGCAAACGGAACATAAGTTGGATTTGTAATGCAATTATATGTATAAAAATGTGTAAGTGAGAAAGTTTATGTCTCAAGCTAAACAAAATTTACTCAGTTGTGGTGGGGTTACTGACAGGCAGTGTAAATGGCTTGAATAACTGAAACTCAATTGGATTTCTTTCGAACTTGAAAAGTTTAAGCTTTGTGAGTTTTTTCCCTCTTAGACATTTTGAGATCTAAGAGCAGGTTTTGTTGTTGTTGTTGTTTTGTTTTGAAAGCACAATACCTGCATTTTTTAAAATTTATATGTCTGGCAGAAAACCCTTTAGTCCTCGGCATCTTTTATAATTGCCAGTGGGAAGGCAAACCAACAGTGGGTGGATCGTACAAGGAAAGATATGAGAAAAGAACAACTTATTTCCTAGCACTTACCAACCAATTAATTTTCCTTCTTATCAGACTGGAGCTAATGATGTCCATTCAACAACAAAAATTTTTAATGATTATTTTTCCAGAATGATTCAGACTCTGATAATTGAGATGGTTGTGCTCTTTTTATACTTTGATATCTCAACATGTAAGGCTTCGATATCAGAACGAAAACTACTCTGTGTGCACACTGTCACAGATACAACATTTGAGAAGGTTAAGTACAACTCGGGTAACTGAGGTTGACCAAATGTTTTGGTTTCACGTCTGATTCGGTTACAGTAGCCTGTTCAATTACCAGTCCTTGTCTTGATCTGTATGAGCAATGGCAGTATTGAATCCACTATTCAGATGCAGCTTCAGGACTATGACATCTTGACTCTATGGAAAATTACTCTCAGCTTTTAAAAGATAATAGAACTATCAAATTAGCTAGTTCTCAGATCTGCCCATTATCCAGTGTTAGAAATTCTATCCCCAAACATAGGACACGGATCCTTAAAAACCAACTGTAATATAAAAAATGTACAGATAGAAAAGCCCAGAATTAATATTTACTATGTATATACAAGAAAGTCCATAGCAAAGATGAAGAAGACTCCAAATGCTCTCACTGTCTATTCATTTATTTCATAATATTAAAAAGTGGACAGTCACTTTTACAAGACTTTAGCTATAATTTGAACTGACATCCTTATAGGCAAGTGCATTAAAATTTAGAAGAAATTCCCAAGAGGAATACTCACAAGAGGTAATATATATGTATATTTCTGTGTATACATATATGTATAAAGGAAAATGGGTAGGTCAGCAAATACAGGGAAATATATTCATAATAATTAAATGCTCTCTTCTCTCACTAACCATTTTCTTTTACAGCTGAAGTATTTGCTTAAGAAAGCTGATTCAAAAAAGGGGTAAATGAACCTTGTGCTTTTCGAAGCTGGACTAGTTTAGCTTATCTCAATTAGAACTAGTAAATAATTCTCCTCAGCAGTATGAAGAAAATCCAGCTCAGTCTCCTGCATTGTAAATCAATCTCAGGTTTAAGAGAAGGTGCAGGCTTAAAAGTTATTACAACTCCACTGTTTTCTCTGATAAATTACATGAATAACATTTGAGACAATGCATTGTTAAATATTTATGTCTAGTACTATAGAACCAAGAAAAGCACAAGAACCCCTAGAAGAATAAATATATTTACCTAAATAAATTACTAAGACAAATATACTCCTATGTGCTCTGTACCAATAAACAGTAGGTATTCACTAAATTGTAGAATATAAATGGTTCATTTCCTCTAAATGTACACTGAAAGATCTATAACATGTTACACATTTCCTGTGCTTTGCATATATATTTCAATATTCATCATGAAAAGCCTTGCTTATGTGTCAATATACATTACTTTGCATACATTAAGAAAGGCTTTTTTTTTTTAATTTTAACATTACGGATGCTTTTTATATGGGGGAAAGCTTAGGTCTTATTTCATGATTAACCCTTTCACGGCTCATCCTTTTTTCTCTACATGACATTTGCACAAAATGAATTGCTTGCTTAGACACAGCTAACTAAATAAAAGCAGGCCAGAGCTGATAGTATGAAAAATGGATTTTCATTACTGTTTCATTGATTCTTGTAAATAAGGGCCTGAGGCCTGCTCCGAAAAGGCTGCAAACAGTAATAATTTAATCTGAGGTGACATAGACCAAAATGTATGTGGACAAAAATCATCCTTGAATATTAAACAACAGCCTCAAGACAGAGAAAAGTGTTGCAGGCGAATTTAAATGTATGCAGATCGGTGGGTAACATATTTAAAAACAGAAATTAAAGATTCCTGTCATAAATCACATTTGCTGCCATGGATATGCCTTGTTATGCTGGCGTTTAAGAAAACCTGAAAGGTTAAGGCAGTTGGTGCATTAAATCGTACAAGGATAATTAATACTTTTCTTGTGGCTATTTATAAGAAATGGAAAATATAGTCAGATCAGCTGTGGCACTGTAGTAATTTGAGGGGGAAGCAATGAAAGCATGAGTCAATAGTTTTAACTGGACAAATGTCAAATGCTTAATGATGCAGGATCCCAATTTGGAAGCTATTTGAAAGTTGTATATTTTTAAAAATGAGATAAAATAGTTCATTCTCATGCTACAAATATAATTTGTTTGCCTCTCATCCTCTTCATATTGACCAAGAAAAAAAAATAAAGCAATCTTTCAAATGGAATTCTTTTGGGGGTAGTTATTATGCCTTAGTCACCTGTACTGTAGATGCTATATGAAAACAAATACCATTTCTGGCATCAAGCATCATAAATTCAGCCTTTCGCCATGTCTTAAAAAATAGCAATGACATGAGTTTTCAAATGACTAATTTACTTGTCTCATCAGGAATTAGATTAGTAATAGCAGAGGACCTGCCCACTACTTTCTCAGAGAAAAATGTACCTTTGTCACTCAATGAACTTGTGTGTATGATCACTCTATTATTTAAAAATCTTCCTATCATTATCTTGTAGGTTTTCTATACTCTGAACTAAAATCAGTGTTTTCTATTACTATCAGTGCATTATGAAAATGTCCCCTCACAGAAAGAAGGCATATAGCACCAAATTCTCAGGATGTGAAAGGGCCATTGATCTTTCAGTGTGCTGCTACCTGTATAATATTCCTTTGAGCTAAGAGAAAGTACAGGCTGGCCTTTAGAAATGAAACTATTCTCATTATGGATAAAATAGCTTTATAATTATAGGTGCATTATTTGTGCATAATATAATCGAATTTATAGGGTATTTTATACTTTAGTTGGTTTTAAATTAACAGTGGGGTTTGGATATATCGCAAGGATAGGCCCATCATATTTTAGTACAAAATTAGTATGAGATAAATAAGGATAATTCTTAGAAATCACTGATATTAATTATATGAAGATTTTTCTCTAAAAAAGTCTATTAGTTTTTTTTTTTGTTTGTTTGTGTTTTAATGATTGAATTCAGTCTAGGTATCCTTAACTGCAAAAGGTCAAATAAGCATTTAATACAATGGCCTTTTAAATATCTTTTACATAAACAAGTAGCATGAAGTTAGTTCTGGGGTTTTGCTAGACTGTGCCATCACTGAATGTTCTCTGTCAGCCTGGAAAACCAAACAATCCGTCAAGACCTTTATTATTCTTTAAATAGGGGGAGTTAGGAAATGTTGTTCATTCACCATTGTTAGTTAACACTGAAGCAAGGTGACAAAACCATTTTCACATTAACACTTTCACTCAGTATTGAGGTCACTGCATAGGGCAATAGTTATGTACACCATCTTTCAATACACTTACACAAGGCAGGACTCACCCATCCTTTTATTCTTATTGATATTCAGCCTCGGAACAAAACACTCTATGATGATTTTGAGTGAATGAGACCTCTCTTGCTAACATCTGCAGGTCTGTAATTCCTTGAGTCGTTTACTCCTCCCGGTGACTCAATATCCAGAGACATTGCCTCATAGGTAGAGGGTGAACATCAATACATCTGGCCTGACAAATATCTGTGAGTAATGTCCCCATTGGCCAATAGTTCTCCCAATTTGAGCAAAAATGGTGTGGCTTCTGGGGAAAGAGACTGGTTTAATATCACGACAGCCTTCCTGACTAAGCATGTGAATTCAGAGCACATGATCTGGCAGCCTCTGGAAGGGATCCGAAGCCCTTCCAGCAGACTGAAACTGACAACGTCATAAGAAGAATGACCTCACACACTGGCCTCAGAAACCATGAATTAAATACAATTTCTTTTTTCTTTTTTTTTTTTAAGATTTATCTATTTATTTTTGAGAGAGAATGAGCATATGCCAGCTTCAGTGGGGAAGGGGCAGATAGACGGAGAGAAAGAGAATCCCAAGCAGACTCAGTGCCATCAGCTCAGAGCCCAACTTGGGGCTCGAGCTCAAGAACCATGAGATCATGACCTGAGCCAAAATCAGGAGTCGGATGCTTAAGAGACTGAGCCACCCAGGCACTCTTAAATATAATTTCTACTTATAGCCAGTTGGTGCTGGGCCAGATTCTTATTGATACAAAGAAAAGAATGCTATGGATTAAGTTATGATTGAAATAAAAATGATTATCTTTGGTTATCTTTTCTGTATTTCTATAGCCTGGGCCTTAGTCATTAATAATCTTTGTTAATAATTAAAATCATGATCACCACTTTGGTGATCAATTTAAAAATTATTTGGCAGATTGCTTTAAACCTAAATGCAAGGCTATTTTCAGTTTGCAAAGTTCTTTTTAGCTATTGGTATTAAACATACATAACACATTTCCCTGGAAGCAGATACATCCCAGCTGTTAGGGATAAGATAGGAAAAACAGACTAAACATGAATTGCAAGTGAGAATTTTTCTTGAAGAGAAAGCTTCTGTAAGTTATGCTGCAAGGTGTTGGATCTAGGGAATAACATTTTATGCCTTGCTATCACTATTGCAGAACAACCAAAACCTTTGCAAGATGTGAAACATTTCCTATGTAATAGTAGACTATTATCTAGATTATTATCAAGGGTGGATTGGCAGGATAGGAACACAACTTCAAAGTCAAAGAACAAGCACTTGCGGTTCTAGAAATAGGTTTGATTTATATGCCAATAAAATATTCTAAAGTCTACAGGTACAATACTTATGTTACCATTATAATCTACCAAAATAGTTTCAGTACGAGCAGAGAATTAAAAAAAATAAAACAAGCTCACCCGCTAAATAAAGTAAGAAGAAGAGAGAATAAAATGGGAGTGATCATAGACACTAATCTCTTAAGAGCTGTAATGGCTCCTGTGGGTCTGTTATTGCCTGCGTAATAAATATATCTACTGTGCAGGAGCATTAACCTCTGCAAAAATACCATGAGGATATGTGTAGCACATGGACTTGTAAACATTAGTGGCAGCTGCAGTGATATATAAGTGTACAATGAAATGACTCCAAAGTAGCTATAATGTCCTATCATGGCAGGCTTGGTGAACGCCAGTGCATTTACATGATCAAAGAGACAAATGAATTGGCTTTAAATGTATCATTAGTTGTGAGCTTCACAATTCGTCATAATTGACACTGCCTTTCAATGTCATGCAGAAAAGCACATTAAAGCTATGGAGAAAGCTATGGCTTTAAGGTTTCCATGTTGATCTGAGCTTTGGGTAGGAATAAATAGTGCCATTTTAGAAAATTACAAACATGCTTTACAACGGCACTCAATGCAAACTTTAGGGGAAATGTATCATTTAACCAACATAAAAAAAAAAACATTATATCTATCTTAAACCATCATTGGTTATAAGGCACACTTAATAAACAGAAAATGACACTACGAGAGAGGGAGGTAGTAGAAATGTTCCATTTTGCTTAGGTTCTGGAATGTGATTTCCTCATAGTGACCCTAATAAATAACCAAGTGATCTTAAGCATCCCTTAGGCATGCTTTTTAATCAAGTAATTCCACTACTAAGAACACATGATTCCTATATCTTGTGTAAAGATCATCTGAGTTATATGTAATGAAAAAAAATTAGAACCCATATTATGTCCATTTAAATACTTTAATGTTTAAAGTGTTATCAGCTCTAATACTTTGAATTTTCAAAGAATATTTAATGACTTAGGGGTGTACTTTAAAATAATAAAATAAAATATTTTATTTATTATAAAATAAAAAATGTACTTTAAAATAATAAAATAAAATAAAATAATAAGGACAAGATACAAGGACAAAGTTGTATTGCTAATTTTGTAGAAAATATATGTATCTGTATTAAAAATGTTATAAGGAAATACAAAAATATATTAACAATGGCTTCATTTATGTATTTGGGATTTTTTTCTATTAAATTTTCCTTATTTTAAAATTTTATCAAAAATTCCTTGCATAATAAGGACAAAATTTTAATTTATCATATTTTCTAAATAAAAAAAATTGAAGGACTCCTTCAATAAAGTAGTGATCAAAAGCCATTTCAAGGTAACTAGGATCTCTCTTCAATCTATCTTCAGATCAGTTACATTGATTTTCTTTCTTTTAAAGCAGGGTTTCATTAAGGAGTCCTCTTGGAGCTTCCTATTTCTATGCGGTGAAAATGAGAGGTAAGGAGAGATTTTCCAATATAGAATTATCACTAAAATGCATTTTAGAATGCAGGAATATTTCTTTTATTAAATCATCCCAGTAAATATTCATTCAAGTCTCAGTTACTTCACATCACTCTGTCAGCTAGATAAACATATAAACATTACCTTAGTCATATTTCTTGACTTTAAATTTGCCTCAGGTCAACTCAAGACTATTGAGTTAGACCAAGAACAGGCTCCTTTTTCCTTTTTACACCATTCTTCCACGCATATTGGTGGATAATAAATGCAGACTCGACTTCTGAACATTAGTACTCAAGTGTCTACTCATCAGCCACATTTTGAAATCCACTACATGCTGCAAAGTTAAAATCGACCACACTCTCTTTAGGAGTCCCTCCAAAAGCTGCCAGCAATTCATAGCCTAATTATAAACTGGAATATTATTTGTGACTCCTCCTCTTTATCCTCATAAATGACAATCTCTCAGTCCTGTAGGTTTACCACCTACTAGGTCTTTCATACATTCGTTGCTCCCCATCATTTCTACTGCTGTCCTAGCTCTGGCCACCACCATCTGTCACCAGCCTTGTAATCGTTCTCTCAGCACTCAGGGTGAAGAGACTTGTTTCTGTCAATCCATTTTCCCATTGCAGACAGAGTCACATTTTTAAAACTCTAATCTTGTCACGTCATCCTCCCACCACATCAAACCCACAGTCTTTAAGATAAACCCAAAGGTCTTAGCACAGCATCAAAGTTGCTTTGTGACCTTTCTCCACTCCTCTCTCTCAGCTTATCTTTCTTCATACCCCTTTGTTCCTTCTTGGGCTCACATTGCTTCCTAATGTATGGAGAACTAATATAACATAGTATGTCAAATATACTTGAATGAAACTTTAAAAAACCTGCAGAAGAAGAAGAAGAAGAAGAAGAAGAAGAAGAAGAAAAGAAGAAAGAGAAGGAAAAGAAGAAAAAGAAGAAAGGGAAGGAGAAGGAAGGAGAAGTAGGGAGAAGGAGGGAGAAGGAGAAGAAGGGATGAGGAGGGAAAGGAGGAGGAGGAGAAGAGGGAGGAGGAGGGGGAGGAGGAGGAGGAGGAGGAGGAGGAGGAGGAGGAGTGGGAAAATGAGAAAATTCTACCATGCTTTTTCTTACTTCCTAGCTTTGGCACATGCTTTTCCTTTGGTAGGAACTCTCTTCTTTCTGTCTAATCCCCAAATTCATTCCTTCAATTGGATAAGCCCCAGGTAAAATCTAGATTTCTTTAGATTTTGTTAGATCCCTCATTTACTTGCTTCTATTTCATCGTTTTCTACCTCGAATATGAGACTTAATCCATGTATTGAAATTGTGGAATAATTTGTTTTCTCCATTAAACAATATGCTCTGTGAGGGTTGTAAAGGCATCTGCCATAATCAATGTTATGTCTGCAGTTCTTAGCCACATTTCATAAACATAAGCATTTCATCTTTTCAACAACTCCATAAGGAGGTGTTAATATGGCCATTTTACACACGAGGATGCTGAGGCACTGAATGTTTAGTTTTTCTCAAGGTCAGATAGCTAGTAAGTGCTTATATTAGGGTTCAGTGGCTACAGTAATATACAAACCCAACATTTTGAAAGGCTTTCTATACAAGACATGTATTTTAAATTTTGAAATATCTTACCGCAGTTCCAGGTCAGTGGTGAGTTGAGGATGGGAGAACTCTCTTCATGAAACTAGGCTGATCAAAGTTCTGCTAAACTTAAATACGTTTTCCATGATGATTTTAAAAGATGAGATCCAGACAATGAAAGGATAAACCTGTATGGGATAGATGTAGATGTCAAGAACTCAGGTATGTGGTCATCCTAATAGCAAAGGACACGGAGAAATATGCTCAGGATAAAAAAAAAAAAGCACATGGTGCTTGGTGAGTGGTTTGCACTCTCTGCAATGGGTGCTGAGGCTAGGTTTGAACCCAGACAGCCTGACTCCGGAGTCCAACCCTTAAGACTCTATCAAACATTTTCTGGAATGTGTGATGCCTACTTAATTCATATTCTAATTAGATGCTTTTAGTATGTCTTTTTTTTTAAGTTTATTTATTTATTTTGAGAGAGAGAGAGAGAGCATAAGCAGGGGAAGGGGCAGAAAGAGAGGGAGAGAGAGAATCCCAAGTAGGCTCTGTACTAACTAATGTGGGGGTTGAATTCACAAACCCCATGAGATCATGACCTCAGCCGAAATCAAGAGTCAGGTGCTTGATTGACTGAACTACCTAGGCCCCCACTTTCAGTATGCTATATACTGCTATATGTTTGCTGCTAAAATAAATACACATTGTATTTTTTAATGTTTGGATTCAATTTGACAGCTTTTTGTTCCTCATGTATTTACACAGCAAATATCTGTCATAAATTGTTCTGAATATCTAATGGAAAGAATTGGTGATTCCTTTGTCAAAACTCTATCTGCACCCTGAATAACTATTTGTGACTGTATAATAATAATTATATATTTAACTACTGACAAGGTATTTCTTCCAGTCTTCCAAGGATATTTGACTAAATCCATGAAGATAAACAGTTGACCAGATTTAATAACAGTATTTAACACCCATAGATGGTGGTTTAAGGGACAAACCCATGGGAAAATTTTGTTAGTGACATAAATTTAATCATTATTAGTTAAATAAAATCTGAGGGAGATTTTCCCTGGGATACCACAAGTACCAAAGATTATCAAAAAGACAGGGGAAGGGGAAGCAAAAATGACAGATATTTGACCTATAAAGTAGAATATCAAAGAGCTTATCTGAAAATGAGAATTTACCTAACTTTAAGGCAATTACAAGCAACTTAAAAATTTTTAAAAAAAAGTCAGGTTAAAATGTTCCTCTGAGAACAACAAATATTTGCTGGTGGGTATAAAAAGACAATTTAGGAAGTGAATTGTTCATGGTATAGTTTTTGATCAGATAGTTTTGATCATATAGAGATATGGCTTCTAATCTGTACTAGTTAATATACCTGTGAAATTAATGATGTCAATTCTTAGTTGCTTAAAAAATGATTTTATTTTTGGTCATAATTTCATAGACGGTGGTCAGACAATTCAGATGTACTCACCGGACAGTTCTTGCATGGGTCACTTGTATAATTATTGGGAATGCAGTTATTTGAAGGCTCAGCTGGGTGGAACATCTAAGATGGCTCACTCATGTGGCTGGCAGTTGGTGCTGACATTGGCTGGGAGCTCAGCTGAGGTATGATTTGGAGCACTTATATGGGGCTTCTTTAGCATGGCAGTGATAGAGTGGTCAGGTTTCTTATATAAAGGCTGGCCTTCCCCGATCAAACATCTCAAGATAGAGTCACGTAGGATCTCATCTGTTGTGTTTTATTTGTCACAAGTAAGTCACTAAGGTGGATCCTGATTAAAGAGAACGGGCATAAAACCTCCCTCTCAATGGGAGGTCAAACAAGTTGTGGACATCGTTTAAAACTACCACAAATTTTGATTCTAACACTAAATCTCTTGTCTTCCACCAACTTCTCCTCCTCCTCCTCCTCTTCCCCAACTTTTCCTCCTCCTCCTTCTTCTCCTTCTTCTTCTTCTTCTCCTTATTATTATTATAGCAATAATTTTAGGGAAGGTGGTAGAGGACTGAGTAGATAAGGATAGATCTTTTGACAATAACTCTATAATTAGGAAATTTTTCCTAAATTCTGAAGATCCACATACTTGGCAGTATTTTCTTTGATAAAAAAATTTCCTATTTTTTGATCCATACCATGTAAAATATGGGTAAATATGATACACTGATAAAATTAAAGATTTTTTCTCATGGTGAGCCCCATTCTTTGCCAAATTAACTTAAACTATTTCCTCAGAGATGGCTCCCTCTGTACGGATTCGAAGCGGAGCTTATACAATTTTTTTTTTTAGATTTTTTTTTACTGTCTCAAGATTTCCCATCACTTTGCAGTCTTTTTTATTAAAATGAAGTGTAAACCATTATTTGTTCTTAATAAGTTATAGATTTGGGTCTCTGGGTTCAATATTTTACAGAAGAAACTAGTAAATTTCAGGTTTTCCTATTGAATATGATTCTATGACATTTACATAAAATGGACACTTGCAGCTTACCATAGTCAGAGATTTACTTAGACTCCTTAGGAGGGTAGGAACCAACTTTAGCAGCACAAGCTATGGCACATACATTTGACTGTGTATTTATCAGTATAACTGGAACCATAAGACATTAAATTGGCTCAGAAACCTGATCTACCACTGGTGCTAGACATCTTGATGCCAAGACCCCCTGGCTTCAGGGAATAAGTGACTTGTGCAGGACACCTGAACCCTGTCCTTGTTCTGACCAGTACCCCATGCTTGAGAGGGTGATGGCACTACACACAATGGTCAGTTAAAATCTCAGACCCCTAGCAAAAATGAAACTCACTCTTCTTTCTGAGTCTCCCAGATGTTCTGTCTGTACCTGCACTTTGTCTATACTTTTAGTAAACTTTGCTCTCACTTCAAAAGAAAATCAATAAATGATCATATCATTTGATTATCAAGAACTTTGAGTAGTTTTGAGATAATGGTTCTGATAACTGGTAACCAATAAAAAGAAGCAGAGCTTATTATAAAACCCAGCAATAACATTCTTTGTCCTTCAGAGTGTGTTTTGTATGGCGACAGATAATTTTCAACAGATATTTGATCGAGGCAAAATTATTTCATCCAATTTGTTCATTTTTAAATATTTAATAAATATTAGCTACAAAATTAACCACGAAGATTCTTATGAATATAGTTAAATCAACCGGAGGTTTGGGTGGAAGTCTATTAGCAGATGGAAGTCTATTAGGAGAAGATGATGAAGCATTAAATGAAAATGTTCTTTGGGGCGCCTGGGTGGCTCATTCTGTTGAGCGTCTGACTTTGGCTCAGGTCATGATCTAATGGTTCCTGAGTTCGAGCACCTCATGGGGCTCACTGCTGTCAGCTTGGAGGCTGCTTTGGATCCTCTGTCTCCCTCTCTCTGCCCCTCCCCGTTTGCACTCTCCTTGCAAAAAGATATAAAACATTTAAAAGTAATAAATAAATGGAAATGTTCTTTAGAAACATTACTGTGGCACCTGGGTGGCTCAGTCAGTTAAGCGTCTGACTTGGGTTCAGGTCATGATCTCATGGTTCGTGGGTTTGAGCCCGGTATTGCGCTCTGCTGTCGTCATGGAATCGCTTCTGATCCTCTGTCCCCTCTCTCTATGCCCCTCCCCCACGCGTGTGAAACCTGTTTTGGATTCTGTATCTCCCTCTCTCTTTGCCTCTCCCCTGCTCACATTGTCTCTGCCCTTCCCCCACTAGCACAAGTGTGCTCGCTCTCTCTCAAAAAAGAAACTTTTTTGTTTTGTGTGCTTAACCCCTCCACTACCCCCCAGTTTAGCAACCTCTAGTGAGGGTTTGAAATGCCTAGGACATACTTATCCTAAAAACTATTCATTATCTATCTGAAATTCACATTTAACTCAGTATCCTTCATTTACTAAACCTGACAACTCTAGCTGGGAGGGAAGAGAGAAGAAATAGAAGAGAGAACTCTAAAATATGAAAAATAATATTAGGCCCTTGCTCGTCAAGAGTTTATATGTATCTAATTGGTGGTTAAATTTTTTGTTGTTGTTAGATTTGGTTAATTACATTCATCTCATAACATTACTGATGGTCTAATCATTTATTAACACCTTCTCTATTAATAACATTTAGGTTAAATGCTATGAAGATTTTCTATAGACTAAGAAGTAGCTTTTCAATGGAAAAGTAGAACAGTTCTTGGAGTAGATTTAAATTTATTCTTTCTGAGAACTCCAGCTTTGTAACACTGTCAATGAGTGTTAATTGACTGCATTCTATAAACCAGAAACTGTCGTAGAGTGGAGCTACATCAGTGCACACACACACACGCACAATTACGTGTGTAATGAGTCAAGTGGTCCTGTGAAGAAAAATAAAAGAACACAAAGTACAGGGGAGTGGACAGAAGGGATGAAGTATATAGATAGAATGATCAGGGAGTGCCTCTCTGGTAAGAGATACTTTTAGTAGAGATGAAAAATAGTGAAAAAGACATAAGGGTCATCTCGAAGAGAACTCAAGGCCAAGGGTCTTGTCCTGTTGCGGCAGAATTTTCAGTTTCCTGCAAAGCTTGCTAGTTTCAGAATCCCACCTGTTCTTCTTGTCCCCTTCTCCCAGAGTAAATAAATGCTCCATCCTTCACATGAAGCATCTTTTCTTATCTACTGTATGAAAAGATGTTGGGCCCTGTCATTAGTATGGACAGAAGGAATTATCTCAAGACAGCTGTCTTCTTCGGCACAAAAGACTCATTTCAAGGACCAGACTATTTTGTAAAATATCTTAATGTTTCAGGCTTCTATTTTTTTATTGACAGATGTTTCCCCCCTCCTGGCCCCGATAGCAAATGAACTAGGTTTGTGTTTTACTGTAATTCAACTTTGCACCAATACACAATGTTTTCACATAAATATACTTTCTTTATGTCCAATAAATTAATTACATTCCATGGTTCTCTACCTTGCAGCTTCTAAAATTTTGATGGCCAGGCCTTATTTTAAAACCATTTATATTAGAATCTGGGGATAAGAAACAGGCCTTGGTGTTAAAACACAATAGGGCAAAACAAAACACAACGAAACTAAAATTTGCCACATTACTCCAGTATTAGTCGAGGTTGAGAGTCACTGCTATATTACATAAACCACCTGCAAGTTAGAAATACAGAGAATACTATGTGGCAATGAGAAAGAATGAAATACAGCCTTCTGTAACGATGTGGATGGAACTGGATAGTGTTATGCTAAGTGAAATAAGTCATACAGAGAATGACAGATACCATATGTTTTCACTCTTATGTGGATCCTGAGAAACTTAGCAGAGAACCATGGGGGAGGGTAAGGGAAAAAAAAAAAAAGTTAGAGAGGGAGGGAGCCAAACCATAAGAGACTCTTAAAAACTGAGAACAAACTGAAGGTTGAAGGGGGGGTGGGAGGGAGGGGAGGGTGGGCGATGGGTATTGAGAAGGGCACCTGTTGGGATGAGCACTGGGCGTTGTATGGAAACCAATTTGACAATAAATTTCGTATTAAAAAAAAAAGAAATACAGAGAATATTATCGCACCTTCTCCAGTTCCAACTATTGCTCAGGGGAGAAAATTGGAGTCCAGAGGAAGGAAATGGTTTGCCCAAGGATACAGAGTAAACGACCACAGCAGACTTTTCTGAGAGGAAGTAAGAGCTGATGAGTACCCATGCGCTCTTCAGAATGGTGGTGGTGTGAAAAAATGGTACAGAGCGGGAAGAGACTATGTGAGGAGGTTTCAAAGGTTTTGAATGGTATCATTGCTGTGAGCCCTTTCCCCTGGGCTCCATGCCCTTGAGAGACGTCTGGTGAAGATGAGAAAGTCTTGCCTTTGGAATTCATATGATCTAGCTCCACGAAGAGAGGAGCTTAACTCATAGGAATATGAGCTAAGTTCTTAAATTGCCCTTGTCTTGTCTCTCCTTCTCTCCCTTTACTTTCTTCGGCATTTTCTTTTCACTTTTATTTTCTTCTTGTAAGATTTTTATGTGAAGGTTTGGGAAATACTGTAAAATTTGTAAGAAGCAAATTACTAATAAATCCATCTCAGTACATAATGCTTGCCATTTATGTTCAACATTCAACCTATAATGGCTGAACGAAAAAATAATGCAACCATCTTGAGTAACAAGAGAAATTCACCATAAATTTCCCCCCCATCTCTTGGCTCAAATGATGCCAATATTTGATGATAAAATATGTTTTTGATCCAGGTGACAATTATTACATTATTATTTCCAGCATTTGTTTAATTTGCTACAACTAAACTACTGCTGGCTGCTTATACATTTTTTTTTACCATTATGATTAAACATTTCTTCAAAACAGAGTTTCTTGGATTTTCTTGATCTTAATATTTGTTGAGATGTATCAGTCTGTAACCCTGAATTTTTTATCATTCCAATAAAGTTTGTTCTTAAAAAATAATTTGGTCATTGCTCCTGATTTTTGTTCATATTTGGGCTTTTGTTTTATATTTTATTACCTCTATCGGTATTTGATTTTTCTATTTTTTTTTCTCTTCCTGTTTTGGTTTTCCTCTGAGTCTTGGTCAAATTCCTTGAATTTGACTTCTATACATCAGTTTTCTGTCATATCTTTGAAACCCGTTATAGTTTCAATTAAGCTATCATATTTCTCTTTCTCATGCAATGTTTTTTGATTTTAAATTGTTTCTTTCACATTTCCCTCCTCCATGTAAATAAATAAAATATCCTCTAAAATCTTAATGAGATCATAAATCAGAAAGCTCCTAATATAGTGCTTTTTTAAACATTCTATTGTGTGGTTTTTAGATTGCTTTGTTGTGTTTTTACAGTATATCTATTTCGTTGAATCAATTCCTCTAAGTATTCAGGAATGTCCTCTTGTTTTGACATAATGCGTCTTTTTATAGAACTGGTAGTATTTTTTCTCTGATACTCAGTTAGAAACTTTCTGTTTGTTCTGGCTGCTAGAGAAGGAAGAAATCCTGCCATATTGGGTTTCTAAAATGTTCATTGAGACCACATCCTGTCCTTTTCCCTCACTGAGACTGTGAACGGAGTTCTCTCAGCATTTTCTCCACTCAGATCCTGGCCGCATTGCTCTTTTGGGAAAACTTTGTTGGTGGGAGAGGGTCAGAATCTGACCTCGATTCCCTGATGTGTAATGAGGGTGAGGAAGGTGGGGCAGATGAGTTTGCTAAGTAACACTTTTTGATAGCTTACCATAGACGAAGGACCAGGCTGATCATTTCTTTGTCATTTCAATCTCACAAGTCTGTGAGGTAGATGTAAATATAATCCCTTCCCATTTTGTATACGAGAAAAGTGAGGGATAGGGATTTTTAATATTTCCTCCTAAGCCATGAAGCTATTGAGTGAAGAGTCTGGATGCAACTGACATTCTTACTCAATTAGTAATTTCCTCATTAATTATTTAATTAAAGTCCTTTGAACTTGAAGGTATGAGACTATTATCCTTTCTATTTTGTCACCACTGAACAGTTCCCTCCATTTTATGTTCTACTAGCCATTCTCACTGATCTCTTTGAAGTGTAAAGGTAGAGGACCAAGTACACAAAAATCATCTTTCCCAGAATGCACAAAAGAATCGGCACTCAATTACCAGTTTCTCTGACGTCATAGATCTCTTTCCTTTTTAACAATGTAGGAAAACTTGAAATCATGACATTCTAAAAGGCATGACCTCCAAATTGTTTGATATCCAAGTCCTTTCAAAAACCTTGATGAGAAAAGAATATTAGAGAGATACAACGTAAAGACTGATTTTATAAAATCTCAAGGCTTCTTAGCTCTTTATTTCAATGGCTTCAAAAACTTGGCTACGAAGCATTATTTCACAGGATTAACTGTCATTAGGTGACATTAATACCATTTTCAAAGGATTTTGAGCACTTGCTTATTGACCACCATGTAACGAATATGGCCTCAACCCGTCTCAGGAGAATTGGATCATTGTAAAATTTACAAAGCAGCAGATAATAAAAGCTTTTGTTACTCAGCATACTAAAGCACAGTGGCTTCATCAAGGTTTTTAAAATTGTTAAAAACAGCTAATTCATAACAAAGTGAACATAACACAAATACATTAAAAAGCTGGAAATTGTAATAATATAGAATGTAGCAGGCAAGTATAGTAGTAAGTTTATTTGAGAAAAGAGTGACTCTGGGATGTTGGAGCCAGAATACTCATTTTATATGGCCATCAACACCTACCTGAGTGCTTTGCCCATAGGAAATGCTCAGTAAACACTTTCCCAACAGGTGATGAAGTAGTACTATAATCAGTGTCCGGAGGAAGATAATTAAAACGGAATGCTGCATTGATTTTTCAGTTCCTGTCTGGGGAAATGCAAGTCAGAATGTCACCAAAATTGTATGCTGGCATTTGAACTTCCCATGACACCTAGAGATTTTGCTTAAGTAAAACCTAAGCACCCTTTTCATATGTATTAAATTCATGTCCTTCAAAAAATTAGAGTTGAAAGAGTTTTGGGAATAAAAATGGTAAACAAGTATAATGGATTACTATTATTCACAGACACATCGTAATTTGGGTACTTGAGTGTGAATTTTTAGGTGTTTATTTTGAACTCTGCACTTAATTTTTTTTAATTTAGCATTGTCATTATAACATTTTATTTTTTAAAGTGTTTCTACATCTTTCGTCCTACAAAGACATGCACATTTCATTCAGGTCACATATTTTCAGCAGTCCATGTGTAAGAAACAGTAATTATCATGGAGCAAAATCAGGGCTTTTTGATATAAGTCTAGTGGGATATTTTTCATGAAATAAGAAGTATGCATTAGAGGAACAATAAACCCTTGGACAGGGGCAGGAAATTTTGCACGTATGGGTGAGTGGATGTAGGTGTGCATGTATTGATGAGATAACATATTTCCAGTTGACAACTTTTAAATATTTCTGTATAGCTTCCTGGTTTATTTTCACCATATCTAGCCAGTGAGTGACCAAATGGCAGTTTTACTATGGCTGTGTCTCTGTCATCAGTCATTTCTTTTCAAGGCTTTCTTTCCTTTTTGTGTATGTACACACACACACACACACACACACACGCATATACACATATATATTTTATATACATATATATTTTATCATATATATATGCATATATATATATATATATATGTAAAATAACCTCTTGTTGGGGAGTTTTATACTATTAACCTTTCTTAATCTCATAATAATATCAAAAATATTTAACAAGTCAGAAGTACCAATTTCATTTTCTGACTTTATTCCATCTACAAAATAACTTCTGAACTTCTTTTCCAAAATTCACAACTTCTTCAAATATGACCTCAACCTTTTTCAATTGCAGAACCATCAAAATGCAAGTGAAAACATAAGAATGAAAACATATAATTTTGAGCTTTAAGTAATATATTTTTACTAAAAATTTATACCTGAAAGTATATAGAAAACCCAATATTATAGTTATATTGAAGATGTCTATTGAATTTTCCATATGCTATATATCAATATATGTTCCATTGATTAAATGGTAGAAGTGAAATTAGTGAATTAGTGAATTACCTTTTATTGAACATATATATCTTGTTAGAAAATAATTTCATAGATACAGTAGTCTCCCCTTAACTGTGGGTGATATGTTCCAAGAACCCTGGTGGATTCCTGAAACTGCAGATAGTACCAAACCCTGTACGTATTATGTTTTTCCTATACATACATATCTATGATAAAATTTAATTTATAAATGTATATATTTTGATATTTGTATAGTTTTATATAAACAATAATAATAAACAAATAGAACAGTTGTAACAATAAATGATACAAAAAGTTATGTGACTGTGGTATCTTTCTCTCTCTCTCTCTCTCTAAATGTCTTATTGTACTGTACTCACAGTTCTTCTTGAGATGATATGAGATAATAAAATGCCCACATGAGGAAATACAGTGAGGTGAATGATGCAGGCACTGTGATGTAGCCTTAGACTTTACTGACCTTCTGACCATATGTCAGAAGGAGGGTCATCTGCTTCTGGACCACACTGACTGTGGGTAACCGAAATCACAGAGAACAAAACTGTGGATAAGGGGGACTACTGTATATTAATTCCAAAATTAGGGCTTTCCTCTATCACACAAGGGACAAACACATATTGTGACTGTCCCCTCCCCAATGAAATACCTCAATTACCACCAGTGGAGTGTCACTGATGCTGCAGGAGGGTTCAGTGAATGCATTTTTTTTCTTTTGCTATTTTTTTAATAACCTTAATGTTTAATATTAGACAAAGGGTTTTAGAGTGTGATGGCCTGGTTTCAGTTCTCTGGCTTCCATCTGGCAGTGTGATCTTAGGGAAGTCATCCCAGTTCTCTAACTCTGAATTTTCTCTTCTCTAATCTGGGGATAATAGTAATGTCTACCTCACACTTTCATTGTGAGGATCAAATGAAATAATGTATAGAAGAGGCAAAACAAAAAGAGCCACTCAAGTGTCTGATGAAAGTGCATCTTTAGCAGTTACTTTCAAAATTGTTAGATATTAATAATCTCTCATCTTATATTTGTTATGGCAAAGTGCAGAAGTAAAATTGAATGAGATTATAGGCCTCTTGTCCATCTCTATCTCCTCCTACACCCAAAAGTTCATCCCAGTTCAACACATTCAGTTGTTGAATGCATTTTATATGCCAAGCATAATAATAATAATAATAATAATAAGCAGTGTTTTCCTTCGGATGCATATAGTCTAGTAGAAGAGGGGCACATGAGAAGTTAATCAAAATAAAATAAGAGCTAAAATAGTTTGATGCACAGTGTGTTAGATGTGTAGAGCAGGGCAGGGTCGCATTTCACTTATCTTATGATTAGAGGAGTTTCCTAAAAATGACAACTGTGTTGAATTGTTGACTAATAGAGTTATGATGGAGATTAGTAGGAAGTATTTTCCAGGCAGCAAGTGCATAAGAACACAAGCAGAGAAGTGTGGCTAAGTACAGAGTGTAAGTGAATCTACAAGCAATCCTTTATTATGTGAAAACAAATGAGAAATGGACACTAGCCAAAAATAGGTATGCAAAAGAAGAAGTGTACTAAGCTACGGAGGCCCTATGAGCTTACCTTTTGTCCTCTGCAAGTAAGAGCATAATCTGTTGGTACTAGTGGTGGCTAGATCCTTGAAGAAGCTGGTGAGGAACACACATGAATAGAGCTTAAAGTGAAGAATTGGGCTGTCATGACTGTAAGTGTGGTTTCTGTGTTGATCACCTGAGTTCAAACTCTGACTCCCACTCTTTCTAGCCAGGATATTTGAAAAGCAATTTAGTTAATCCCTAGGAGCATTAGTTCTATTATTTGGAAACTCTAAGTAATAGTTAATATTATCTATCTCTAACTGGGATCCCGCAAAGAGTTAATAAGCTGATACACTAAAGCATCCCATAGTAAGCACTCAGTAAATGCTATTATTATTGATATTGTCTTTAAACCAAAAGAGTTCATTTAGGAGATGATGCCACAAGTTCATATGAGAGATGAAGGCCTAAATTAGTGCAAGGATGGAGAGAAATGTCTGGCATTTGGGTCAGGCAAACAATTGGATTTCAATGCATGTTACATAATGCATAATATAGATATAATATTAGATATGTGGTAATCATATAACATACTTATATGTTATATAAGTATGTTATATAAGTATATAAGTATATAACTTATATGTTATATAAGTATGTTATATAAGTATATAAGTTATATAATTAAAGTGCTTCTTTTTTTATAAAAGTAACTACACAATTGGCCCATAGCTAGACAAAAAGAAAAAAAAAAAACATCAACTTTGATTTTTTTGCTTTCTCCACGAGATTAACTGGTATGTTAGCATCTGAAAGCTTTGGTCCAACTATGTTTATTGCAATTAGCCTAAGATTTAAGAGGTGCAGAAAGTAGAGGTTGATTTGAAAGGGCACATGCACCCAAGTATTTATAGCAGTGTTATCAACAATAGCCAAAATATGGGAAGAGGCCAAATGTCCATCTACTGATGAAAGGATAGAGAAGAATGAAGAAAATGTGGTATATGTATATAGGAATATTATTCAGCAATCAAAAAAGAATGAAATCGTGCCATTTGCAGCTATGTAGATAGAACTAGAGAATATAATGCTGCGCAAAAGAAGTCAGCCAGAGAAAGATAAACATCTATGACTTCATGTGTATATGTGGAATTTAAGAAACAAAACAGATGAACGGGGGAGGGAAGAAAACAAGAGAGGAAAGCAAACCATGAGAGGCTCTTAACTATAGAGAACAAACAGGGCTGATGGAGGGAGGTGGGTGGGGGAAGGGTTAAATGGATGATGGGTACTAAGGAGGCCCTTGGGATGAGCACCGGGTGTTTTATGTAAGTGATGAATCACTAAATCTTACTCCTGAAACAATGTTACACTGTATGTTAACTAACTAGAATTTAAGTAAAAATTTGAAAAAGAAAAAGAATAGAGTTTAAAAAGATATTTAAACTTTATACTGTACATTTAAGATGTGCTGTGAATCAATAGGAATAGAAAACGTATAAATAAGTGGTCAAATCCTTTCATCTCCTCTCTAAACGACGAAGTAAGTCGGGATAGGAAACTATTGCTGAAGCACTGACAAGGTGAGGGAGAAGTTCCCCAAACACACCAGCAGGGTATTTTCCTCTGTAAATTCACTGTACTTTCAGTTAGGAAGCAGATAATTGTGCTTTTAAAAACTACATCGGTATGAATAATTCTCATAATCTGGGTTCTTTATGCCCTCACTTTTCCATAAGTCAAATTTGAAACAAATTGCCTGTGTGTATTCCTCCCATAGTGACACATTGCAATTCATTGAAAAAATATCGTAAGATTTGCCATTTTAAAGCACTTGGAAATGATAAAGAAATATTCTGCCCTGTAAGTTGCTTATATACCTGGACTGGGACAATGTTCCACATGGTGAACTCTTAAAAATCAAGAACTATGTTTAATAAACTTTTTATTTATCAGACGTTGGTAATAATAGATAATGAAATTTGACAAATAAATGATTATGAGGTATTGAGGAAAGTAGTTGTCTTTGGGGTAGAGGTACAAAGATAGGAAAGAGTTCCAAATAAGGACACTGTGAAAGTTTTAGGGAAGAAAGGGCATATGAGCTGCCTTGACTGGGGAGGAATCCAGCAGGGAAACTGCATGAGGAGAGGATGTGTCAGACTAGCACATGAAAAGACACCTATGTGGGATTACACATGTTGTAATGTTCAGGTGTTGGTACCCCAAAAACCAGATGGAAGAGAGATATGAAAATGGACTTGGTAATGTAGTCAGAGATCAAAATGCAGTCGAAAGGATACTAAATTTAAAAGCTGAATCAGAACACCTGGGTTTAGTATTCTTGCCCGCTGGGTGTATTTGGATTACTCCCTAAAGTAATCAGTTACTCCCTAAAGACTTACTGCTCTGCCCACTTTGTAGAGCAATTTAAAGATTCTAGACAGATGTTAAAGGAGCATAGCTTTTAGAGACAGACTGGTTCAAATCCTGGCTTCATACTTAACTAACTTGGACAGACTTTCCTCTGTTATTTGCAGAGTGGGAGCAATAGTAGGAGCCGCTTCACCGAAGTGTTATGAGGGTTAAATAATATTATCTAAGTAAAGCACTCGGGACAGTGCATGGAACATGGTGAGAGTGCAGTAAGTATTGGCTGCTACTACTACCAAATGAGACAATACAGGCAAAAACTCTCTCTGATCTATCTAGTAGGGCATTCTTTTTTTTTTTTTTTTTAATTTTTTTTTTTAACGTTTGTTTATTTTTGAGACAGAGAGAGGCAGAGCATGAACGGGTGGGGGGCAGAGAGAGAAGAAGACACAGAATTGGAAGCAGGCTCCGAGCCATCAGCCCAGAGCCCGACGTGGGGCTCGAACTCGCGGACCACGAGATCGTGACCTGAGCTGAAGTCGGACGCTTAACCGACTGAGCCACCCAGGCGCCCCTCAAGTAAGGCATTCTTAATTCCAACCAAATACTTTAGAGGAATGGTAAGTTGCATTACCAGAAGATTTCTTACTTAAAATTTGACTTTTTTTTTTTTTTTTTTTTACATAGAAAGCCTTTTGGTATGTTTAGGGTTTGACATCTGAGATATTGATCCACACATAACTGAATAACAAGTTGTAAAATGTGAGACATTCCTACATTAGGTAAGAAGGTAACTATAAATCAGACAGGTTGCTGCAGTTTAGTGCTTTCTGTTTGATATTTTCAACTTCTGACACCAAAATAAAAACATTAAGAATCTTGAAAACAAAACAAAAAAACCCCAAACAAACAAAAAAATCCAAGCAAAAGAGATTGGACTTTTGAAGAAAAGTTTTGTTTTTTTTTTTTTTTTTTGAAGAAAAACAGGACCTAATCTGTTCTGTACTTTAAGATGACTTTCCTCAAAATAGCTTACAGATCCTGTATAGAAGCCAGGATTCAAGCAGATGGATGTGCAATGGAAAGTTCTCCATCATAACACACACACACACACACACACACACACGCACGCACCCCACAACACATACCTACATTACTGGATAAAATAAAGTGTTTCACAGTAAATCAACAGAATAACACAGAAGAGGATTTGTAAGTTTGAAAACTGAAACCAACATTGGTTAAATGACCTGCTTTCTCTCTATAACATGAATGCAATGCTCAACCTTTTCTTTGTGTTTTGTTTTTATTTTGTTTTGACCATAGGACAAAAGGCTGTGACTGGTGTCCTAAGAAAGATTCTCTCCTGAGTAGGTTATGCACAATTTTTCAATGCACTTATTGTCATAATGGTACAACTGTCATTCCCATTCCATAGACTATATTAGAATGTTGTGTTGTTGTTTGTTGTTAATGTAAACAAATGCTTATGTCAATATTATTAAAAAAGATATTCTCTGCACTTCATAGCTGATTGGGAAACACCGATGTCCCTTGCCTGCGGACCATTGCCTTGTAGTACTAAAATGAAAAAAAGTCTTTTAAGGGAAACTCAACTTCTGTTTTTATTTGACTACTGGGAAAAAATGTTATTTCCTTAAAGTACTAGACAACATCATTTTAGGAACAATCCCTCTGATCAGAATGGAATTGGGAATCCCATCAATATTAACAGGCCACAATAAGAGTTTAGTGTCATTTTCAGGGTCCCTGTATAAACTCATGGATTCTTGGAAGCAAGTACAGTCATGTTGAACGAATATTTTTCATCTAAGTGGGTAGATATCAAAATTAAACACCTAGAATAAGTAAGATATTATCAGAAATTTTGCCTCATGTGTTTGTCTGGTTTTCTGAAAATAGGGAGAGTGATTTTTTTCCAAGGGGGGAGAAGACAAAAAAATGTGTATTGGAGCCCAAAGCCTTATTTGCTGTGAAAATTGCAAATGTTTGCCTGGAGCAAATATGTGAAAATTTGCAATTTGTTGTAGGTGTGGAATTTTGCTATTTTTCACAGTGGAAGAACTGTTCTGTGTAGTTTGCTTTTTTTTTTCTTCCTAGATGTGTGAATTCTTGGAGAAATTCTGAGATCTACGCATTTTGATGCCAAAGATGGCAAGGTGAACAATTACTCTCAATAACTCAAAATTTTGCCATGTGATTCAATGAAATTTTTTTTTCAAAGTTGAATGGTAGCACTTCTTAAGAGAAAGAGCACTCAATCATGTATTGAGCTTCCATATAACACAAAATTCTCTATTATTACCCTTACATAGGAGTACATTAATGTGTAAAATAAGAGATGGAGTGACAGTGGATTAAAAGTCAGTCAGGCTTTTATGACCTATAAATGAGGGACCTCCAATTCTAATGTCAATCTTATGTATACAAAATTGGGTTCAGATACCACGTAGATATGAATCAATTTGCTAAACACAGATATTTAACAATTCCAAACTTATGTAATAAATAAAACTCCTAGTTATATAAATATATAATGTATGTTTCACTTAGAATTGAAGATACATGAGAGAAAATTGTGAAATATCTGCATTGTCTTTGCAGCCAGTTCCTAGATATTGCCTGCCCAGACTAGCCACTGGGAAGGCATGTTGAAGGGCCCATCCGTCCCATCCTTCACACATGAAATGTTGTGTCCCGTTTCTCTTGCCATCAGGGACACCTGTTCCTTTCACATTCTAAAATTATAATTAGCTTCTTTCATTAGGTAGCCTGTGTTTTAACAGATTTCCCAGAGCTCTCTTTTTCTTCCTAGGTAACATGTGCCTTTTAGAATTCTTCCAAAGGAAATGGAGGACATTTTATTTCTCTGGGTTAATGGAATTCTCTAATACGGAGGAAGCAAGGCTAGATGGTTTGCTTTACAGTTACCTGATTAATCTACTCAATCAAAGCATGTCTTAATTAACAATATAGTATGTGCATAAGATTCTGAAAGGCTAGCTTACCATTTGAATTAGGGCTTAGGTTGCTTTTCATTTTTCAAGTAGCAAAATCACTAGGAGCTGAAAACCTTTGCAGACTATTTCCCTAATCTTCCCTGGACTGCTGCGGGAAGTTATTTTTGCTTTGTTTGTTTCCTTTGGTTTGAGTAAGATTCAGTACTTTCAAAGCTTTTCTTAATATCTTGTAACCTTAACACAGGCACCTTGTTTCCTTCATGAATTTCTGAAACTTGCAATATGTATTTCTATTTCCATGGGACTAAAGAGAAAACTCGCCATAAAATAATTCTCAGCATATGTGCATAGGGTAAAAATGGTGGAGAAGTAGAGGAATCATCTATTTAGAGACATGCTACAGTTTTCTTTCCTTTAAAATAGTAGCCTAATTGAACATACTACTTAAAAATAAATTCAGTCAAACTGAACTATAAAAAGATTACAAAAGTAAATATCAATTACGATGTAAGTTAATGCTAATGAAATTAAAAGAATTCAAAATTAACATATACTAAAAATAAAATAATTTAAAATTAATACACACTAAAAATAATCTTCCCATTAAAATGAAACACAAATCAAAATTGCAAGGCTTATTGCCATGTATTTCACTGTGGAGAATGCTTCCGAAAGTTTAATTCTTTAGTGAATTTCATTTATAGATGACCATTCTAGCGAAGTTTTCTACTTGCCAATAAACACCAAGGAATGTCTCCTCTCTATGTCCAGAACAGATTGCTACCCCTTTCTTATCTGCCCAATTAGCTTTATAGGCCTCAGCTATCACCAGCCTAACTACCTTGGAGCTCCTAGATGAAAGTTTCTTATCCTAGGCAGTTCTATTCATCAGGAATCTAGCAAAATGTAGGTTTGAATAGTTTCCTATGAAACACCTCCCACTCAACTGATTTGTGGTCCCTAATGAACCATAAGCTGATGGACAATTATTCATTTGGCTGAGGCCCATGGAACATTTAAAGGGTACTCGGGATCTCATAAGGCTGCATATGTGACTTCCATTTAAGTTTAGATACAACATTTTTGACACAAGCAAGAAATATAACAAGACTTTGACTGGAATCACTGTGAGAGAATAACTTTGACTTGAAATCCAACTTCTCTGTGATTGGTGTCTAGATAAACCAAAAAAATAATAAGGGTAAATATTTCCTACATTTAGAAAAGCAACACTGAGTTACATTAAATAGAAACTCTTCAGCTCTAAACCATAACCACGGTGTATTATCACTAGGAGGGCACTGCATTTTGTAAGACCTTAACATATTTTTTAATTTTTGCAAAACTTTGAACTATTTTTATAATTTATTTAAAATCAAAATACCTAGAAAGAAAAGGTAACAGTGAAAATTTCTTTCTCAACACAAAATAGAACAAGAATATAGTTTGCTAAATCTTGCGATTAAAAAATATGCTATTTAGGGTTAATAAAGTCATCGAAGCACACTTTCTGGTGAGCACAAGTATCTCTGGCACAATCCATTTGCAGGCAACTAAATGACCAGAAATCTTTCTAAGGACACCTGGGTGGCTCAGTTGGTTAACCGTCCGACTCTTGATTTTGGCTCAGGTCATAACCTCACGGTCCATGAGATCTAGCCCCGCGTCAGGCTCTGTGCTGATTCCCTGTCTCCCTCTCTCTCTGCCCCTCCGTCGCTCATGCTCTCCCTCTTTCTCAAAATAAATAAATAAACTTTAAGAAAGTCTTCCTAAAATGGGAGGATGCATGTTTAGTAATGGAAGACATCACTTAAAATTTGTATTGCATGGGGTTACTTTTAGTTTCATCTGATGCAGCATCCCTGGTTAAAGCATGAAGCACAAAGATGAACAACACAGCAGAATGAGAAGCATCATCTCTTAAAAAGTTAGGTGATTTCTTCCAAAGCATCCCTTCTATGGGAGCAGGCCACGGACCTGAAGAGTTTCCCGGTGCAGCTCTACACTTGGGTCTAAACACAGATGCTTGATCGTATCAGTTGAGAAAAAGGATTGTTGTTGTTGTTGTTGTTGTTGTTGTTGTTGTTGTTATTGTTTTCTTTTCTGTAGTTTGAGAGTGAAGACACTTTGTTTTAAGGCTATGTGGCCGGGTCACTATCATAAATTTAGTCTTGCTGCCAGTGAAACTTACTTACTAAAACAACATTTGTTATTGATTGATAAATTGAAAAATATAAGGCTTACTTCAGTAAGATCTCCCTCTCCCTCACCCCCACAGGCTACCAACATTAAATGACAGAAATAATAGTGTGTGTCCCAGGGAACATCAACTTTGTAAAAGCTGAAGAACAGAAGGAAGAAAGAAAGCGGGAAGCAAGAGAATGAAAAGGGTTATAATTTTTTTTATTCTTATTCAGACATGTATTTTGACATGCTTTAGGGCTTAATTTGTGAAATAAAATCTACCTTTACAATGGAAATGTTATGTAGGCAGATATTCTGCTTTAAGATGATTCACGCAGTGAAACAGTTTCACTAAGGAGGTTTAAAGAATGAAAATATCTGGATCATCTCTAAAACCTAAAAGCTTGACTACCCATTTCCCCCCACCCAATTTTTGAATTACTAACTGATAGAATAGGCTGCTTCAGAGAATGATTATAACATCCATAATTGTAATACATTTTACCAGCATATTGGACTTGCTCTGGTTGTTTTGACATTATAATTCACTTCTACTCGAAATAGGTACTTGGTTTTGCAAATGCAAATATTGGCTTTCATTTTAAAATTTCAGATTTTAGAAATATTCTCCTGGAATTATCTCAATATCCCATATCTTAAAACATTGTGATAATGATGAGCCTGATCAAAGTATTATATTGATGTTCTTTATTATTAAAATATTTCTATTTTTGTAGCAGCGTGTGTAGTATTTATTCAAGTCCTTTTTAACAACTTATTTCTCAATGAAGAGAAAAACTTCAGGATCCTATAATATTTGTACTGTAAGCATTAGTGCTATGTACAGTAGCAACCAGGGCTCAGAACACCCCATACCATCAAAAATAGTGCTCACACTATTTGGAAGAAGCTATTGCAGTAAATTGGATATTGGGGCAAGTTATTAGAATAAAGCTCATTCTCACTAACATCCTAGAAAACAAAAGATAGTATATAGTTTTATTACGATAGGAAAATTAATTGAACTACAAGAGTCTGTTTACTTATCTCTAGGTTTACCTGTTCTTTGGGATTCTTTTCTTTTCTTCTGTTTTTTGAAGAGGATATGGTTTTTGCTAGACTCAGCAATATTAACTTGACTGTCTGCTGTTACATAACTGGCTTAATGTTTAATGAGATCATAATAAATTGCCATTTTTGCAGATGAAACACGATAAGGTATTGTCAGTTTCATTTAGATCAACATATGTGGGTTGTGTGGTTTTCTGTTAACAGGGAAACACACGGATAATGAGCAAAATGGAATCTGGCTGATAATTTTCTTGAGTTGTTATAGGACCTTCGTTTTTTCAATGTTTGTTTGTTTGTTTGATTTTACTTTTGAGAGAGCACAAGAGTTGGAAAGGGACCGAGAGAGAGGGAGACAGAGGATCCAAAGCGGGCTCTGTGCAGACAGCAGTGAGCACAGCCTGAGGTGGGGCTGGAGCTCACCAACAGTGAGATCATGACCTGAGCCAAAGTCAGGTGTTCAACCAACTGAGCCACTCAGGAACCCTGTTATAGTACCTTCTAATATGATTGCCAGGTTTTTTTCAGAGGTAATTGTCAACATGGTTTGGTTAAAGGTAATTCTTTTATTTTCTTTTAGCACACATATTTCATTTAACATAGTAGAAACGCATAAAAAGTGAAATAAAATAAAAGTTATAAAAATCATTCTCTTTGGTTTACCTTCTAACAACAAAGTTGTGATTTCAACGAGTCTATTTAGATACAAGTTAAAATTGTTTCTGCCATTGGAAAAAATAGAGAAAATAATTTTGGTTTTAAAATATTATAGTGATTTAGGTTTTTTCATTTTATGTGAAAAATTGCACTTTGATGAATTCTTACACTATTATATGAAACAGAGATTTTGCACTTAGAAATTGGAAAATATTTAAAACACAAGGAGAAAGTTATCTTCTTTTTAAAAAAAATTTTTTAAATGCTTATTTTTGAGAGAAAGGGAGACAGAGTGCGAGTAGGGGTGGGGCACAGAGAGAGGGAGACACATTATCTGAAATAGGTTCCAGGCTCCTAGCTGTCAGCACAGAGCCTGATGCGGTGCTTGAACTTCCGGACCGTGAAGTTATGACCTGAGCTGAAGTCGGATGCTTAACCTACTAAGCTACCCAGGCACCCCAAATGATATCTTCTAAAACAGATCAATGAATGTGAGTCATCATAAGCTAGCCACTTAACGGGATATAAATGATTTCGGGTTTCTAGGTTGAATCAAGTCAACAGGCCCAGGAAATCAACCAATCAAAACAAAATTAAGAGGGGTCCCTGGGTGTCACAGTCGGTTAAGTACCTGACTCTTGATCTCAGCTCAGGCCACGATCTCACAGTTCCTGAGTTTGAGCCTCGCATGGAGCTCTGTGATGAAGGCACAGAGCTTGCTTGGGATTCTGTCTCTCCTCATCTCTGCCCCTCTCCCGCTTGTGCTCTCTTTCTCTCCCTATTTCTCAAAATAAATAAATAAATTCAAAAAAATTAAAAAAACAAGTCCAGTCTTTATATTACATTATACTGTAATCCAGTCTATACTACATTATGCTCATTCAATTAATAATCAGTCAATTAAAAAAATCGCTACTTGTGTATTCAAATATGATTATTCACTTTTGAGACATTTTTAGTATTAAAAAGAATTTGCCTTAAGAAAGTCTTTCTTATGACCACTCTCTAAATATTTGAAATAGTTCATATGAACCCCTTTCTTTTTCAAACTCACATTCTGCAGTGAATATACTCAAATATCAGGTATAACCAAGAATGTAGATGCACCATTGAGCCTGGTCTGGTTGGCTTTGCAGACTCAGCCTTATTTTAAGTGGCACTGGCTACCGATAGGAAATGCTCAAAAGCTGAATCTGATCCAGAATCTGTCATGAAGAGAAAAACACCTGGAGCTAAAATGTTTCTCTAGTCCTGTTCTGATGGAAAACAACCAGAGAATGCCAAATATGGAAATGGCAAAGGACAAAGTCCAGGAGGTTCCTGTTCCTAGCTTTGCCTCTTTCCCCTTTGTACCTGCCCGTCCCCTTGCGCACTCCTCCTACCATGGAACCAACTAGTGTCTTAACACCTCCATGTGCCACCATGCATGGAATTGTACTCTCGAGAAAGAAGATGAAACAAGTATACAGCCTGCAGATAGCTCTCTGTATCGCCTGTATGTTTTAATAATAGTAATGGTGTTTTGAGGAATATTAATATCCCCATCACCAAATGAGGATGTTGAAGTCAAGAGTGATGATTTACTTCATCCAAAGTCTCACAGAGATTAAGTGATGAGGCTTAGATCTCAGTTCAAATCCTGTGGCTCCAAATTTATCATTTTTCTATTCAATAGTCATGTCTCTCTAAGTAATCCATTTGTCCTGAGAGGGGAACAGATTGATAAAGATTTAAACAGTGATTACTAAAATTACCTAGAGAACTTAAAAAAAAATTAATAAAGATTCCTGAACTCTGGTTTTAGATGCTGTATTTTAAAAGGTCTACGGGTTTGTAAAGTGTCTGTTTTTTTTTTTGTTTGTTTGTTTTTTTTTTAACATTTATTCATTTATGAGAGACAGAGTGCGAGCAGGGTAGGGGCAGAGAGAGAGACGCACACAGAATTCGAAGCAGGCTCCAGGCTCTGAGCTGTCAGCATAGAGCCTGATGCGGGACTCGAGCTCACTAATAGTAAGATCATGACATGAGCTGAATTCGAACGCTTAACTGACTGAGCCACCCAGGAGCCCCTGTCTTTGTTGTTAGTTGTCTCTAGGTTCTTCTGTTGAGTCAGATCTGGGAACGCCTTGAAGGTATTAAGACATCTTTAAAGGATATGCAAGAATATTTTTAATTTTCAAGGGAGAAAATAAATCTAGGCAAAGTGTTTGTATTCAGAATTTTTGTATTATCTAGATATCTTGACAAGGAATTTGAAGAAACGGAACTTCCCGGCATCTCTGAAATTATGACATGAGGGAGGTACTTACTCTGCTTTCTAAAAATTGTGTTCTTGCTTTCACATAGCATGCCTGGACCCTCATTAAATCTTGGATTCAAAAAATGTCAGTGAGCTGCTTATCATCTCTGGTAGAGCATAGGCTATAAGAAAAACAAAGCTGTTTGAAATGTTAACTGCATCTCTTCTGTTAGCTGCATGAACTGGGGAAAAGTTTTACACCCCTCTGGATCTTTGTTTAGCCACTAAATGTGGCATCCCATGACATTGTCCCAAGAACAAAACAAGCTGTTGTAGAATGCTTGGCTTGGTAGGTATACCAAAGATATAACCAGTACTCATTTTTAAAGCATGTAGTATTTGAGCAGTAATCTTTTGAATCAGAGTATCTTCCTCTTTGTTAGTGTTCCCCATCTTTTATTACATTACTCTGCAAAGATTCTGTGAAAAATAAGATTTTATGGACAACGTTGTTTGTCAAATACTGAAGAACTCATTCTCATTTAAAGATTCATAATAAACAGGTCACAAATCTTGAGAAGCACATTTTTCATGAAAAAAGACTTTATTTAACCTATCATTTCTTAAACATATGGGGGCTTTCATCCACATGGGGATATTATTCTTTTAATATTCTGAAAATAATTTCCCTAAAAATAGAGAAAAGATCTTCCTTTCATTACTAATGTCTCAACAAAACATATGATTTTGCTTTTAGGTTAATTGAGATAGAGTAGGATGAAACTTCAGAGTGTAAAATGTAATTTTACATTATATATAATTGGAATTATATGTAGATATTATTTGTACCCACATTGTGATATTTCTAGGATGCAGATCACATGTATGGCTATGGTACAGCTTCTTTTTTGCCTGTTTGCATGTAGGAGTGAATAAATATGTATGTGTGTTTGCATGAGAATGTGTTTATATGTGTGTGTGAGTTCGTATGTGTGCGAGTATAAAATTAGGTATTTCTTTATGTAACTACTATACCAAATTGCGAATGATATATGAAGTATAATTTCCTCTTCAATATAAAAGGTATTATAATTACTGCTAGGTGTTTTAATCTTTATCCCATGTGATAAATATAGACTTAGGCAATCTTAGGGAGCCTATTAACTTAAACATCAGATCCAAGTAAACATCGAAAATAAAGTCTTTTAAATTCTATTCTTTTAAATTCATTTTCCCACATTCACTTCTGCTCCTCAGAGTTTACCTCCATTGGCTGGTATTTTCTCAGATAACCAGTTTATTTATAAAACCCAAAGAACTGAAAATTATGTTGCTCACAAAGCGATATTTAGGTTCTTTCAACATTTCAGGCAAAGCAACAAGAGGTTTGACTTCCTCCAAGACCAACTTAGGGTCACTGCTTGTTTGTTTTCCTTTACAAGGGCACTCTAGCCTTCCTTAACGTCCAATTTGCCTTCAATCAGTAGGTATTTAAACTACAGGGAGAGTCCAGCCAAAATAAGCCATCCTCTTGCCAGCTTCAAAGTCTCCTTTCCTCCTACCCTCTCTGGGTTTCCTCTTATAACTTTACCCTTCGCTTAGTCCATGGAACTTGCCTGGGCTCTCTGAGGGACATTTAACTTTAGCAAGTTATTACTCATTTTAAAAAAGTGGCAGAATCACTGTTCCTAGAGAAGGCAGTTGTTGGAAGAAAAGCAAGAAACGAACTGAAGAAGAACAAGCCCTCTTACCTTGTCCTTGTTCGTAATGGCTTTCTACCGATTCTGAAAACCTGAATTTCTAGGGAAAGGAGAATCCCTTACCCACTTCCCTTTTGATATAAAGTTATATAGATAGATAGATAGATAGATAGACAGATAAGTGTGTATGTGTGTATTTTATTTTATTTTTATTAATTTATATTTTTGAGTGTGTATTTTAAAGTATGAATACATACAATACAGAGAAGGTCAAATTCATAGTCTAAAAAAATTATTTGGCATGGTTGTTCCTGTCTAAAGCTGTAGAAAGTGTGTCTACCATTTTAGGAAGCACTGCTTCATGCCCTTGCCTTTCATTCCCCTCGCTAAGCAATATGTCCAGATTTATCCATACTCCAATCTGTCTCCAAAACTCAGGTCCTGAACATTTACTTGTCGGAAAGCAAACTTTAATAAAAAGGACTGTTACACACACTATCTATTGAGTCAGACCAACGACACTGAAACTCACTTGAATTTAAGAAGCTAACTGAAGGTAGGTACCTTGGTTTTCCTTTTTGATTTCTGCCCCCTGACATCCCTTTCGTTTACCAACTCACCCATAGCAATCATGAACTACAGCATTTAGGAGTGAGAAACTTCCCTAAAGACACATCCAAAAATGATTTTTTCTCATATCAAGAGCCCTTTAAAATTCTTTTTTAAAATAACACTTTGAAAAAAATAACATCTGTTTAAATCCTTTTATCATGATTTAAACACATTTTCAGTTATCACATTTTTCCTTTTTTTTTCCTTTTTTTTTTAAAGTTCTTTTTATACCTGTTACCATGGACACAATGTTGCTTGCCTCAGATTCTAATTAAAATGGTTACTTGTTCAGCCAGGGAATTAGAGAATTGTCACGTGGTGGGGGAGTGGTTTCAAAATCTGAGGAAACTATTGTTTAGCTTCTCTTGGTAGAAATGCTTCTCCTCTACCAAAATTGTTGCATTTTACAAGGAGTGTTTTGACTTATAAATCCCTAAACAGATCCAACATACGCTATTTAGAAGCTGTAGGCTAGATTTTAATCTTATATACCTCTGGCCTTTGGGCAGATTCCCATGGGTTACAAAGCAAGGATCTGGTATTTGTGTATATTAGTGTGTGTCGGGGCGGGGGGGGGGGGGGGGGGGAGAGGAGGGAAAACCCTTATCTTGCTAAATTATTGAATACATAATATCTGATCTACTGTAAAATTCAGAAAAAATATTGATGGATAAATTTCCTAGGTTTCAATCCATCTTCCAATAAAACCAGTCTTCTCCTTTGATATAGTGATTTCCTCATATTGGACTACATGCCTTTATTGTTGTTGTTGTTGTTGTTAAGAGAAAAATCAAATACTTGTAAATAGCCAAAACATTTGTTTAAATTTAATTATGATAATGGGTTTTTCTAATACATCATCAGGCAAGTATGCATTTAAAACTGAGTGAGAAAGAATTTCTTTTTCTTCAATAACAGTGCTTCTAAGAGCACAGCTTTGACAGTGCTGACTAGCAGGTACTTAGAATAGACAGTAATAATGCAGAAGAAATTTGCCATGGCTTTCCAACAGGGATATAAATCCAGTATTGAAAATTTCCAGAGGTGGAGAGACTTTGCTATTTTTTATTTATTTTCCACAGTCCACTCACTTTTGCAAATTTTATCACGTACCATCTCAGTGTAGCCTCTATATTGCTTAGCATCTTCTTAGAGATAGTTGAAAGGTGTTCAGAGGATTATGTAGTATGCACTCCCATCTTTTAAAATCAGTCATGAACTTCACCCGCTAAAATGCTTCGATTTCTATATTATGATGTTATTAAATGAAGTGCATAAAAATATGAGATTCTGTTGAACAACAATGCAGTAACAGTAGTGGCAAAGCGGCGTCGGGCTAAGTGGGAAGTTGACCAGATGGCGTGACAGGAAGTTAGAATTCAAGGGTGATCTCTGGTTCCCATAAATGATTAGGCCATGTGCTGAAATATCATTTACCCTCCCTAAAACAGAAGGGGTGGATCCATAGTCTCCAAGTTGCCTTCTATGTCCAACATCCTGTGATAATTCAAGTTTTCCATCAACATTTAAATCATACCTCTTAAACTGCCAATGCTGTAGACTGGCATTGAAGTATCACATTTTCCTGAAATGTAGTCTTACTCATAGATTTTGGAAATTAGCTACTGAGAATCCAGAAGGGAATTTTCTGGTTGACAAAGCAGAATCTCCATTAATTTTATGATAAACTATAAGATTTCATAAGACTTGTGTGATTATGGTAGGTGGTTTGGGGTTCTAACCCCCAAATCTTTGAATGTCTAATTCCTTCATCATTAAGATAATTTAGGCAGAAAATGTTAAGATTTTCTGGAACTAAGTCTGTTTCTTAAGAAAAAAAAAAACATTCTGATCACCCATGGTTGTCAGTTATATTCTACAAAATTTTAGTTGATAAATACTTTTTGGTTAGCTTTATTTAAGTTGTTTAACCCATTTCAATTTCCCACAAAATTATTGGTTTTCCATTAAAACCCAGAGCCTATGTTTTTAGAGAGATTCTTAATGCTAATGAAAACAAGAAACTTGTTAATTTAATGTTTTCCTCAATCGGTCAAAACCACAGTTTTTGCATTGAGCCCATAGGAAGAAAGAGGGGACTAAAGAATGGAATTTATCTGTCATTTAACCACAAGTTGTTTTTCTTTGACCATTCTGCTAGTCATTTCATCAAACAATATACCAATGCCTGAATGCAAAGTTTCTGGTCTCTTCCTCCACATGCTAGAACCGACCATCAGAAAAAGGTCTTATAAGGATGCTAAATGACTCTGACTTGATCAAGGGACAAAAAAAAGCCCATATATTTCCAGAAAGTTAAGTTTGACCTTAATCTTGGTACACTGAGAATCAATTTTAAGATATGAACAGAAATTCAATTCAGTTTTTTAAAAAATCTATTCTTTTATGATTGAGAGGAACACAAGAATGAGGAAAAGTAACACATGGCCTATATTGTCTTAGTTATATTAAATATATGTGGTCTTCTTATTTGGTTAATCATTTTGGAATGTTTCAGCTTCAAATTTAAATTAAGATGAATTTTAATTTTTGAAAATTAAATTTGGTATAATTCCCAAGCAAAGGCCACACCAAATTTAAAAGGTACTATAATGCACATATGGATTCATTGTGCATTCATTGAAGGAGTATTTAGCAAGCTCTTTCTATGTGTTGGGCCCTGTTGTAGGTAGTTTAGACACAGTGAGAAACAAAATAAACAATTATATTCTTTCATGGAGTTTGTATTCTTTTTGAGAGAGACAGATGGTAAACAACAACAACAAAAAAGTAATTTCAGAAAACAATATTTGTAAAAACAAATGAAAATAATTTGGAAAAAGCTCTATTTCTTTAACTTTTAACTTTGTGAAGGTGATATTTATGTCAGTAATGGAATGACAAAGGGAAACAAAGCTTGTAAAAAGGTGAGAGGGAGAGTTCCCAGAAAGGAGCCTTGAAGGCTGCAATCAGAAGTTTAGATTTCTGTTTGTGAGGTGGGAAGCTGCTGGAGGAATTTAGGCAGAAGAGTGACATGTGTAATCAGATATCTCTACTCATCAGTCAGATCTTACATTCAAATCTCAGTTCTTCTAGGGAGCCTTCTTCGGGCAACTAGGATCCTCTGTTAGACTTATTCATAGCACTGTGATAATTTCCTCAATTGCATTGGGCATGCCAGAGCATTTGATGTATTTATCTGCTTATTTGTTTAAATCTCTCTTCCCTAGTAGACTTTGAGTTTCGTGAAGTTAGGAACTTTTTTCTTTTTCATCTTGTATAATGCTATTCTTATCACAATGCTCTCAGTAAGGATCCGTTCAGTATATGCATGACTATATGAACTACAAATTAATAAATGAATAAATATTCAAATAAAAGAATTAAATAATTTAGAATTCTAGGAATTACGAATATTGAATATTGCATAGACATTGAAAATAACAAGAAATGTAGTTAAATTCATTCCTTCTTCTTCCACCTGAGTTATCATCAGGAAGGATAGTCATCTTAGAGGAAAAAGCAAATCAACACTGGTCTGGAGGTCAAGGATACAGATATAGATGGCACTGATCTTCTGATTTTCTTCTTCCCATTTGTTGCTAGATGGCCAGATTCATCAGGCAGTGATTTTCATAGAACATATATTTAGCTACAAACTCAGTGTGTCCATGTTTGCCTAGAGTGATTCTACTCTTTGTTTGGATTACAAATATTCTTGATATTTCTCAGTAGATCTGGGGAAAATGGGACAACATATTACACTTGCTTTTGCTTTTCTCATAGCTGGTGAGTATATATCTTCTAGGAGCTGGCCCACTTATTTAGTGGACAAAGAATCTTCTCTTAGTTCCACTCTTATAACTAGAAAAAAATGTTTTAAGGACTTTAGCCAGACTTATAGAGAAGCAAATAGTCACAGAGTAATGGGGAATATTATAAGAACCAGAACGTATGGTTGAGGCATAAAGAGGGAAATGGACAGTTTGAGATGACACAGATTTTAGACCATGTAAAATCTTGTAGACAAGACTTGGTCTGTACCCTAAGAACAATGGGTTTTTCCCAGGGGAAGAGAATGGGAAAGGCAATGGCATTGTCAACTTTGTAGTTTGAAAATATGGCTGATGCAGGTACAATGACAGGTGGGTATCCAGTGGCCTAGGTAAGAGATGGTGTTCCCAAGGTCTAGGAAAGTGGCAGTGATGAAAGAGAAAGGTAAATACATTGAGGAATTATTTAGGATGTAAAAGCTTTTGGTCTTAGTAATATGTTGTGTGGGAGTGATGGTAGTAATAACCATGACTCCTAGATTTCTTCCGAATCATATTGGATGGTGGTGTTATTCACTAGGATAAGGACACTGGGAGAAAAACAAGTTTGATAAAGAGATCATGGTTTGGCTTAGGACATGATGAAACTGAATCCAGGGGGACCCTAAATGGGAAATTCGAATAGACAGTTACATATAAAGATCTAAAAAGCAGAAGAAAGTTCTAGAGATATACATCTGACAGTTATTAGCTTATGGGTAATAAGTGAAATACCCTGTCCTTAATGATATTTTATTTTCCAGGAAGAAAGAATATAGTGAAAAGAGGGTCTGGTACTAAGCCTTGAGAGACTGCAGAAAAATGAGATAAGCTGCAGAGGAGACCAAGAAAAGTGTGGTATAATACAGTGAAGTGGAGAAAATGAGCCAGTTTTGGTACAGCTTGAAAATTGTATTCATCTACTCAGTAAATATATAAATTAAGTGCTATACTATAATATAATATTACAAGCAGTGCTAGAGATTCAAAGAAAAGTAAAACAGTCTGTGATGACACAGCTTTAATAAAAACTAAGCAGTTCTCATAACAGAATCAAATTCAAAAATAAAAAAGTTGATATCAACTTAATCATATGAAAATATTCATAACATGTTTTATTCTCAGACATATTAACTTCACAGAATTTCTCTATTTTTATGGGAATTCATTATTTGACCAGTAAAGAGAAGACTGTAGTTTAAGAAAACATTATACTACTTTGACCTTTTTGATATTCTACATTTTGATTGGCTGGGTTGGAATATCTCATCATGTCCATCCAAGTAAGGGCAAGACTGTAAACACTATGAAGTTGACTAGTCAGCCAATCAAATTATAGAGTGTTGTAAAGGTCAAAGCAATACAATATGCAACTATAATTTACATAACATATGTGCAGCATTACAAGTCCAATATTTCATCCTTCAGACAAGGAATGAACAAGAACATAAAAAAGCATAACATAAATGCATTTTCCTGACAATGCCACCAGAAAAACGTTCTTGAGATTTCCAAGACAGCTACAGAAAGAAAGAAAGAAAGAAAGAAAGAAAGAAAGAAAGAAAAAGAGAGAGAGAGGAAGAGAAAATATATTCACTGTTAAAGTTAGTTCAAGGCAATTGGTAGTATATAGGAAGTTCTTCAAGAAGTTCAAAGAAAGTGGGAGAGAAGCAAGAGATACATTGTTCTGAAAGTTAAGACCTGAATTCTATGCTCTACTCCGCTACTAACTAGTTGCAAGACTTTGAAAGATTATTGAATTTTTTTGGCACTTAGGTTTTTATCCTTTGAAGGAAGGGGTACACTCAATATTGACTTCAATAATATTAGGTGACAGGATTTTTAAAGTAAGCAGCAGTGATTATAAAATCACCCCTATCTCCAAAGTAAATGTGATCTTGTAGGACATAGGACAAGTAAACAAACAATGAGTTAGGTAGTGATACAATAAATATGTTAGCATAGATCTGCCCACAGTCTGTTATTGTTCTACACTGCCCCTATCAGTGTGGAAAGATCTTCATTTATATATAAGATGTAGAGTATCAATAGAGTCAACTCCCATAAACCTTATGGTTGTGGGACCTTAAATTCTAGGCCAAAGAAATAGTTCAGGATTCAACAATGAGGCAATAGGAGACACACTTGATTTAAAAAATGACATGATTCATAGGGGCACCTGGGTGGTTCAGTCAGTGAAGCAGCCTTCAGATTCTTGGTTTCGGTTCAGGTCATGATCTCATGGTTTCGTGAATTCCAGCCCAGCATCGGGCTCTGCGCTGACAGTGTGGAGCCTGCTTGGAATTCTCTGCCTCTCTCTCTCTCTCTCTTTCTCTCTTTCTCTGCCCTTCCCTTACTCACGCTGTCTCTGTCTCTCTCAAAATAAATAAACTTAGAAAAAATAAAAATGACATGATTCACATTATAAATTTCTAAAATCAGTCCATAAAACCTGCTTATCATTATAGAAACAAAAAGTAGCTGCTACTATTCCTTTCCTCTTTTGTTAACATTTTCTATATGGAATGTGATCTGTTGTGATTTTTCCCCCTCTTTAAATACCACTGCGGATGTTGAAATAAGCATTCATTAAAATGTTGAGAAATAGGGAACGGCAATGGACTGAGTATGGGGTTTTTAAAAACGTGCACGTTCTAGGTCAATCATAGAAATATTAAAGACTAATAAATCAAAAATAATTTGTTGCAAATAATAAATCAAGTAAGTTATGAGAATGTTAAGTGAATGTTCAGAGGAATAATACATTTTCTTTTAAAAGTAACTTAATTTTGTGAATTCATAATTTCACAATCCAAATCAAGAGCCAAATTAACTGAGCAATAAACGAGAGAATCCTTAGCTAAATTTGATCGATCAAAATGATGGAAAAAAGACATTTAAGATGGAACAACTATTTCCAATTGCTGAAAATGACTATCTGGTAGATAAGAAATACATTACGCATGTTCAATACACAGAAAAGTTTTGCAAAAGTATATTCAGAATCTCTTTTGGTCTTTTTACCTTGTATTAATTACTTTAAATATGTATTAAAAGTATATAAGTAAATATGATCCTTTTAAAGTTGGTGGTTACTTATTGTTCACCCAAATCAAATCTGTACTTAGGGAATAATCTTGGTATTTCCATCTTCATAACTTCAATCATTTCTTTAGAAAATTATAGCAAGTATCCAGAATTCTTAAAATATAAAAATTAAAATCACTGAAACACATGGAATTTACATATAGTGAGATGTATGTATCTATGGAAATCTACTTAAAATGGTATTGAAAATAATCTCCAGGGGATGAATTTTTAATAATTGCTTAAGATGTAGGATTTTTTTGTGATGTGAGCAAAGGTAGTTCCCTGGACCCACATCCTTAACTCACCCAGTTAATAAAGAATCAGATTAATCAGTGTAAAGATGACTAATACATTAAATACTTTTCAAAATATAAAGGACCTTTGAAGTGATTCAATAGAGCAATTATCTTATTTTACAGTTGAATACATTGAAGTGGGGAGAGGCCATGTGACTTGTTCAAAGTCACACATCTAATTAGTTGCAGAGCTCAAAATATTCCAAAAACTTTCTATCTCAATTTTCCCCTGGGTAAAACCAAATGCCTTACAATGGCTTCCAAAGCACTGTTAGCCGTGTTCCTTGCAGAACTTGATGAAACACACAAGGGTTTAATTGAAGAGTGTATATAATAATGGGACTATTTTCAGAGGCATTGAGTAGGGTTTAGGAAACCAATGGTGTAAGTAAAGCATCCAGGAAATAACAATAGTGAGAAGCCATTATCACTCTTAGATTTAAAGGGGGAAACGAGAGGACGCCTGGGTGGCTCAGTCAGGTAAGCTTTGGACTCTTGCTTTGGCTCAGGTTATGATCTCACAGTTCATGAGATTGGGCCCCGTATCGGACTCTGTGCTAACAGCAAGGAGCCTGCTTGTAATTCTCTCTCTCTCTCCCTCTCTCTCTGCTCCTCCCCTGCTCACTCTCTTTCTCTCTCTCTCAATAAATAAACTTCAAAAATATAAAATAAAATAAAGGGAAATGGGAATAAAACACTGTTGCCAGAGACCAGAGAACTTGGGGCTACAGCCGAAGGACCCTCTGATAGAAGATACAAGTGGAATGCAGCCACTGACAGAATCAAGGCAGTGCAAGGAAGGAGTGAGGAGGGAAACACTCTGTCCTCTCTTTCCTCCCATCTCCCATAGTGCTTCTTTCTGGTAAACTTAAGTCAAGCCTGCTTTGAGCCTGGATAAGGCAGTCCATAGAGGTCAGCCTCTGGGGGCTGAGAGCATTGCAGAGAAGGCAGAAAAAGGACCTGGGATGGGTAAATGACCTGGGATGAAAAATGAGCTGCGATCATCAGCTCAATAATTCTTATGCCAAATATATTTTGTCACTTTATAATCTAGTAAACCTGTGTAGAAAAACGTCAACACTATTTCAACCAAATTGATCGATTACTCATAACTTAGGTATGTGTTGCTTATCACTGAAATAAACTCACAGGTGGGCATGTTAGTATTTTTATAAAATCTTAATCTCCAATCCCACCTGGGTATTTGATACTATCTGGAACTCTAGTCAAAACTCTTTCTCATACTCCTCAGTGACTATTTTCATTCTTTCTCACTTTCATAAGATCTCTGGCCAAAGGGTTCCCTATCTCTTCAACAACTGACTTTACCATCTTGTTTCTAGAGAAAACAGAAACTATCAGATGGAATGGGTGATTTCTAAATATCATATCATCAGAGCTTTAAAACTTACCCTCATTCACATTCTACTTTTCTTTGCTTCCTTCCCTCCCCCACCAAGTTTAGTCCCATTACTTATAATTTACATCCTATCTCTACTGCTTTATTGCCTTCTCTCTCTCTCTCCACTTTCTCCTCCCTATGTCACCTTGCCATTTGCTTCTTCTCATGAGCATCGACATACATTCAATCTCAACAATCATTTAAAAAAGAAAACTAATAACAAATCTGTTGTTCAGAAGAAGTGATGATAGTTATTATAGAAATCCCCCCCAAATCTCACCATATGGGTGCTTTACACAATAAAGTTTGCTTTCTTATCATGACAGGGTTCAGTGCAATGAAGTTCCACATGGGGACTTTCCATTCTGTGTTTATTTTACTTAGTAGGGCCAGGAAGAACCCCATTCTATCCTTTGCAACTGGACAGCAGAGAAGAAAATGATTGTGAAGAATCTCATGGGAGTATTTAGGAGATAGGCCTCAAATACTGATGTCATTTTCATATACAACCCACTGTATAGTGACTGTATAGTGACTGTATAGTCACATGGAACCACCTAAACACAGAGGAGGCTATGAGCCGAGATGGGTTTGTACTGGTTTTCTATAATGGCCACAACTAATTGCCACCAACTTTGTTCCTTTAAACAGCATAAATGTATTATCTTACCACCCTATAGGTCAGAAATCCAACATGGGTTTCATTAGTCTGAATTCAAGATGACAGCAGGTCTGTGTTCCTTTCTGAAGTCTCTAGGTATGAATCTATTACTTTGACTTTTCCAGTTTCTAGATGTGACATATTCCTTAGCTTGTGACCCCTTTCTCCTTTTTCACAAGTGAGAAACTTTGCATCTCTCTGACCCTTTTCTCACTGACCACAGCCAGGAAAGTTGTCTGCTTTTAAGGAGTCATATAATTAGATTGGGCCCATCTGGATAATCCAGGATAATCTCCAATTTCAAGATTTATAACCTTCATCATGTCTGCTAGCTTGCTTTTGTCATGTTCAGATGACATATTTACAGGTTCCAGGGATTAAGGTGTGGACCTCTTTGGAAAACAACTATGCTGTCTACTACACATTTAGAGAACACATTCCATTGCAACTGTCATGATTTGTTTCGTATTTCCCTCCAAACATTTCCTATCTTTCTCATTTCCTTAATAGCCAAATGTCTGAAGTGTTGTCTATATTCAGTGCATTCTGTCCTATTCACTTATAAAACCTAAGTGGTGCACACTATCAGCTCCCCACTCCAACTGCAATAGTTTCTTTCAGTGTTACCAACAACTCCTTGCTGATTAATCAGAGTCATCTTCTAGTTCTTACATAATGGCATTGGGTATTATTAATCCACCTTGCGTGCAATACCCTTTTCTCTTGACTTTTCTATTTTCTTTGAGCTCTGTCTCTGTCTCCATTATGGATATTGCTTCCTCTATTTATGTTTTAAATGTTTCTGGCTTCCCTGATTCTTTCTTAGGCTACCTTATATGATATGGCATATTCCCCAAACTTTGCAGACAAAAAATACACATTTTAGTTTTCTACTTAAGACCCATCCACCCAACCCAGCAAGCTGTTTGACACCACCCTAGGCACTCCCTGCACTCCCATGACATGCTCAATCTAGACTTGTCTAGGGACAAATATCCATTGAATATTTTTAGGGTATAAGCTTTTTATACAAATAATCTCATTTAATATTCTTAACAATCCTATGAGGTAGGTACTTCTATTATCCTTATTTCAGAGCTGAATAAATTGAGATCTAGCAAGATTAATTAATTTGCTTAAGGTCAAATAGCAAAAGAATAATTTGGTAAAGAGGAAATACATAATGTTCCTAAAGAGAGAGGAGATGATTTATTCTTTGTCAAACTACATTATACAATTTAAAACAGGTCTTTTTAACTGATTAATTATTAATTTTTTGGAAGGGGGAGAGGGGAAAGAAGAGAAATCAAAATGAGACTTCAGGTAAAATCTTAACCCACCTTCCTGCTTCAATTGATGTTGTCTTAGAAATGCAGTGGATGTAGAGGTAAATATAGCAACTAATTCTAACCCCGCCTTCAGTTTAGGCACTAACTCAAAAGTGTGGATTGAACATATATTCCAGGAAGAACATTGTGACTTTAATCTGCTCTTGAGTATGGCTTGGTGGTAAAAGTCCCCAACCTGAGTTCTAAATAAACATGAAAGAATTTTTTTTTCCCGCTTTGCATGGAGTGCAGTGATCGAAGTAGAGAGTAAGGTCCTGAAACCTTTGGGCAATCATGTGGAGAGGAAGCACCTGCCAGCCCACCAAGGGCAGTAGCCCGGCACAGCAGGTGTCTGTCTACCTTCTAGGCTGCTCTCTCATTTGCTCGTGCTCGCTTTCTCTGTCTGTCTCTCTCTGTTTTCCTCATTTCCCCTCTCCTTGCCTCCTGCTTTTCCTCTGTCTCTTTTCTCTCCTTTTCTCCTTCTCCTCTCCCTTTTTCCGTTTCTGAGAGGAGTTTCATTTTCGGTTAGTATTCACAATGAATCTTCCTTGCTCTGATCTGGTTAATCCATTCTCACTGTGAGGTTCATTCGGCAGTGGTATATCTCTTCAGAAAGATTGCAGGATAATGAGGGCCAAGTGACCCTGAAAGTTGCACTGTCGGGGGCTGATGAGCTAACTTGATAACCTAACTTAAATTTAACATTTTAAAAATATGTGCTCCTCATCTGGAAAACATATTACATTTCAAGTAGGGAGTTTTAATATTTTGGGGTTATATGTTAGAAGATTTAATACTTCTTACATATTCTGCTTGGCTAGCATAAAAACTGAAACCAAATAAAAAGAATTAAAAATCCCCCATTGAACTGTTGAAATGAATGTCTATGACTATATTCTTTCAACAGAGGCATTTGAAGAAGGTATTTCCACACTGCACTTCTTATTTGACTCTGACCATTATAATTAAGGAAGCCATCCCCAAAGCAATAATCCCCCATTTTTATCATATTTTAATCTCTTCTTAACATCTTTCACTCTTAGAAAGCATCTTCTTTGTTATTAACTTGTTTAATATCTGTCTCCTTCATCTTTATAAGCTCCATGAAAGGAGGGAAATTGTTACTTTTCCTCTGATATCCCTAGCACATAACACAGGACTTAACCTACACAGTTAAGTGAGCCTCCAATACTCAATCTGGAAGCTTCTGTCAGAAAACTAAATTGGATGAATGTTTGATATCACCCTGTTGAGGTCTACATGCACGAATACAGTGAATGGGAGTGAATGAATGGAAACAACTTATTGAGTTTAGAGAGTTTATCAGGAAAACATAATTGGTTCAGCACAAGTCAAGAAAAAATTTCTGATTATCGATTTCCTGATACACGTTTCAGGATTTAAGAAACTCTGCAAAAGGCAAATGTGTCTTTTACACTACTGAAAGACACTCAGCTTATCACAGAGAGAAAAGAAAAAAACAGCATATATGAATCTCCATTTTTCTATGTTCTGCAACTTTGTAATTTTATTTCTTCATTCTTACATATGAAAAACTGGTTTTTATGTGCAAGGTGAAATATTAGACTGGGAGATACTCGTAACTTCACTCTTGAGAGGGTGTGATATTTTGGAAACACTATTCTATATATGATCCCTTTGTTTCTAGAGTCCCAAAGACATAATATGGTCCTGAAGACCTTGATTAGGCCACTCTCCACCTCTGCACCTCATTTCACTTTTGTCAGCTTCTCAAACTCCAAATGCTCATCAGCATGCTGGTGCTCCCAACAGCCTTCCAATCTCTGCTAACTGATTCTTGCTATTTCTTCATGTCTTAAATACACATAAGTGCTGGAGGAAAATTTTACTTGTCTTCCTTCTCCAGGCCAAAAATGTGATGATATACTCCCACTTTTCTACACAAATTCTTATTCTATACACAACAGCTCTTTTCATTTACTTCTGTGATAATTGCTGGTCTGAAAGCTCCATGCAGGAAATGAGAGCAACTTAACATGTGTATTGAAAGAACATGTAAGTGGAGCGCCTGTGTGGCTCAGTCAGTTGAGCGTCGGACTTCGGCTCAAATCATGATCTCACTGTGAGTTCGAGCCCAGCATCAGGCTCTGTGCTGACAGCTCGGAGCCTGAAGCCTGCTTCGGATTCTGTGTCTCCCTCTCTTTCTGACCCTCCCCCCGTTCATGCTCTGTCTCTCTCTGTCTCAAAAGTAAACATTAAAAAAAATAAAATAATAAAAAACAAAGAACGTGTTAGTGCAAAACCAACAGGTGATACCTCCTTACAGCATGTCTTTTGGATGCTATGGGTTTTTAAATGTAGACTTAGTCTAGTTAACAGCAATAGTTTAAAGTCAAGCAAACAAAAACTGTGACCAAATGGATCTTGTATAATAAACACTTCAAGTCAACATGCAGAGAGTGGACTGCGTTTTTGATTTATTCATGAATACTTGGTACTATACAAATATGACAATGATCCATCTATATGTCTGTTATTCAGTTTACCTCCTTTTTAAAACTTTGTTTCTAAAATTGTCCCATTCTTTTCCTTAACCTCATCCTAACACCTAAAGATTGGAACTGTGGATATCAATAACAAGCCATCATTCAGTTCAATAAGGCATAATTCAGTTCTAATATTCATTTGAACTTCTGAGTTCATTCATTCATTCATTTATTCATATACTAACACATTCAAAAATCAAATATTTAGCACCTAGAATACAAGATACCACATGGATAACAAGAATGTCTTGATACACTAAACCCATAAAAAGTTCTTATTCTCCAGCATTCCTTGATTAAATTTAGAACTTAATTGCGTAAATAGCTGCAACAAAGCCAATGTAATGAGTCATGCTAGCTGCTTAAACTAAGCATGAGAGAATTTCAGAAGGGATTGTTGCCTGTAGGGATTTTGAGAAAAGAGATGTCAATAAGGTCGCATTTACATTGTACATTAAGGAATTGGAGAGATTTTGTTGGATTAAAAAAAATTCAAGCAGAGAGTATGACATTAATAAAAGTGAAGAGGTAAGAAGTCCCCATGGACAGCATGAGGAATCCAGATTAACTGATGTGTAAGAATCCAGAACAATGGAAAGTAAAGCTGGAGAGGAAGATTGAGCTCATTTGTCAAAGGTCTTGCATTAAGGTGACTAGATAGTCTGTGTTGCCCAATATTGTACAATTTTATACCTCTTACATCCTATCTTGTTTAGTATTTGAAAATGTTATTTCCTAAATAGTTATAAATAGAGCTCTTTCATAAGTCTACCAAATATTAGAACCAATTTATTAGTCAATCAATAAATACTTTATTTTTTATGTTTATTTATTTATTTTGAGAGAGAAAGTGAGCATGAGCAGGGGAGGGGTAGAGGGAGAGAGAGGGAGAATCCCAAGCAGGCTCCTCACTGTCAGGCAGAGCCCCACATGGGGCTCGAACTCACAAGGCATGTGATCATGACCTGAGTTGAAATCAAGAGTCAGATGCTCAACCAACTGAGCTATCCAGGTGCCCCAATCAATTAATACTTTAAAACCTATGTACTTTATAGCTTTCTTACCTCATTTAGCTCACAAGAGACCTCTCTTCTTGGAAAATAAATCATATAACTCTACTAGCAAAGGTGTTTCTACAGTTGCTAATTAGAAGTGAGATGGTGAGAAAATAGTCTCTCTAAGCCTGTTTCCTCTGAGATAATACTGAGGTATTAGTAGTCATGAATGCAAGTGAGTAGTGTTTTATTTATCTGTATTTTACGGAGTTGAGTTGGTTTTGTGGGGTAGGGTAGATGGGATATTTCACCTCTAGACTTCAGGGAACATAATACAACGAAGCTGAAGTACTTTCCTAGTTTAGCATACCCCTTGCTGTCAGGGAAGTGAATATCTAAAATTCCTCCAGAACTGATAGCTCTTTTCATTTCTCCCAGCTATTTAAAGAAATACAATTTCCAATTGCCCATTGCAGCCCATTCTGGTGTTATCTCTTTCCGGAGCAGTCCTCAATTGAGATGTTTTTGCTAAAGGTTCAACTCAACTCTACTGCTTTTATTCGAGTGCATTCCTTTGTGTTTGGTCTGCCACAGACACCCAGAACAACTGCTGAGCATCCTTCTCATAAATGTTTCATATACTTGACGACAGTATTTATCCCTTAGTTTCCGCATGTTTGGATTTTATTCAATATCTTTTTGGTTGATGTGGAGGAAAGGGAGATGGTACTTATGTTTCATACTCCACATTGCTGCCAGCTCTATCGAAAACACAAATTGATCATGTCAGTCCATGCTTAAAATCCTCTAGTGATTTCCCACTGACTCCAAAGTTAAACCCAACCTTCATAACATAGGCCAAAGACCTTTCATCTTGCTTCTGCCTGACATTCTGTCTGAATTCTTAATAATAATCTACTTCCACTCCAATCCCAGCCACACCAGAATAATTTGTGTAATAGGCCATGCTGTTTACATCTTTATCCTTTTGTGTTATGCTGTTTTCTCTACCTAGAATGTTCTTTCCTGCCTTCTTTTGTTTAATGACTACCCATGCTGTAAGACTTGGCTTAAATTATATCTAAATTAAACGTTTCTTGTGCCCACCAGGCAGTGTTGTTCACTCCTCCTATGCTGTCCCATGTCTGTGCTGATTTCTTTTGTTGATCTTATAACCTTGAAGTATAATTATGCATTCGCATGCATTTTTCCTCTACTGCACAATGACAATGTTGACAAAAGGGTGTGCTTAACCCATACATTAAGAAATGATAGCTGATGAAGGTAAAGGGATTATTTTTCTGCTGAAACCAGAACTCCAGGGATAGGGAGTCCAGAGTGAGTACTGTAGCTCAATGACACCAGCAGGGAGTGGACCTATTCAACCAGCCTTCAGCCTCCATCATTATCCTAATGGCCTAGTGGTGACAAGATGGATTTTTCACCTCCACTTATCATATCTACAGAAGACTTGGTAAGAAGGTGGAAGGGAAGAAAAGGAAGAAGGTCTTGGATTTTGCAACAAATTTTCCTAGAAACTTACAAGACGTCCGTTTACATCTCATTGCCAGGATCGCATCACATATCTACCCCTTTTTTGTCCCAAGAGAAGTTGGGACAGTGTGTATTTTGGACTGGACATACTTTTCTCTTAAGAAAGTAAAGACTTTTGTAGCAAAGAAGAAAGGCTGATGATGTAGGTCTCTAGCAGGGTTTGCTACAGAGACTCTTTCTTCAGTGCCCTGATAATACTTATCACATACTAGGTGCTCAATAATTATTAGAAAAATGAGAGTCAAAATTTCTCTAGTTTTTGGAATTATATGCTTCCTAATTTAATATTCCCTAAAGCATAACTGCTTTCTATGAAGGATTTATAGTTTTGAAGTAATAGTTTCTGGCTTTTCATTTTCCTTTTTATAGAATTTTAGTAAGATAAAAGGTATTTTTCCTTGTTTTAGATTTGCCTTGTCTTAACCTTGCATAGTAAAGCCTTTGAGCAAAAAAATTGCATGTGCAACCACAATTAAAAATATTAATTTTAAACTTTTTATTGAAGGGATCCATTTTTATCACTTAATGAAATGTCACTGACATTGTCACCTGCCAAAAAAATAAAAATACATAAACGTCCTCAAGAATTTTGTGCAGTAATATTAATTTCTGGGATTTAAGCCATTTTAGGTAACTCTTTTTTTCTTTTTTGTTTAATATCACTGTTTGTAATTAAAATGAAAAGGAGAGTATAAATATACTTTAAAATATATCCATTTAGTTAAAACCAATAACTGGCTAGGCCAAAAAACACAGGTGAAGTTCATTTTACTCTGTTCCCCATCTCCATTTTTTGTCTAGTAACTCTCCCAAATCCCATTTTTAATTTTTTTTCCTAAAAAATGTAAACAAACTCTTTCTAGGTCATTCTGACCTTCCTTATTACTTAACCCAATGATCAATTATCTGTCTTCATGTCATTTGAAGTGTCAGGAATATTTTGACACATGTTTGATCACCACTGCCATATTAAAATGCCCTCTGCCTGTAGGTTCCAGGACACTACTTCCCTTGAAGTCATCCTGCCTCGTTGTTTACACATTCTCAACATACAAGACTCAAGCCTAAGATCTCTTTGTTCCCCCCACCTCTACTCACTTTTTTTCCAGGTGATTTTATCTAATATGATGGCTTTAAATAGTTTCTACATACTTACAGTTTCACAAATTATATTTTTCTCAACTCTGATTTTATATATCCAACTCTCTACCTAACATGTCTCCTTGGATGCTGATGAGACATCTCAAATCTAACATGTAAAATCAAAGTCCTGATCCCTGTTTGCCTCTCCCAAACCTACTTTTTCCATAGGGGTTCTCATCTTGGGAAAAAGCAATTCAGTTTTTCCAGTTGGGTAGGCCTAAATGTATATACTCTTCTTTAATCCTTTCTTTCTCTCATGCTAACCTTCACCCATCAGCAAATCCTATCGGCTTAAACTTTAAATATTCAACCATTTCTCATTGTGTCTGCTACTACCACCTGGTCTAACCCATCAATATCATTTGCTTGCATATTTGCAAAAGTTTCCTTTTTTTTTTTTTTTGAAGTTTATTTATTTATTTTGAGAGAGAGAAAGAGCACACGCATACTCTCCCGTGCTTGTGCTGGGGAGGGACAGAGAGAGATGGAGACATAATCCCATGCAGGCTTCCTGTCAGTGTGGAACTCTTATGGGGCTTGATCTCAGGATCAAAGCCAAACCCAAGAGTTGGTCTTTTAACTGACTGAGCCACACAGGTGCCCTGCAAATGTTTTCTAGTTGGTCATCCTGATGCAAACTTTGCCAACCACAGCCTCAGCTCAACATGGCAGAGTAATCCTAACAAAAAGGACAAATGTTACTCATTGTTTTTAAACTCTTCAATAACTTTCTTCTCACTCATAGGAAAATCCAAAGCCCTTATAATGTCCTATGTGGTTTTATCCTGTTATATTTCTAACTTTGCCTGCTATGATGACTCTCATCTTGCTGCAGGGACACTGGCCTCTTTCTTGTGTCCTGGCCCTTGGGAGTCACTTCAAAACCCTTTTACTTTCTGTTCCTTCTCCTGAAATATGTAAATATCTAGATGGTTCCCTTCTTCACTTTCTGCAGTTCTTTGTTCAAATGTCACCTTCTCAGTGATAACCCTTCTCTGATAGCCCTTATGAAATTACCTATGACCATACCACCCTGAACTTGACACTCTTCATACTTATTTTGGTTTATTCTTCCCTATTACATTTATTAAAACCCAACCAACAAGCCAAACATATATTTACGATTGCTCTTACTTCTTGTCTGTCTAGCCAATCTAGATGTAAATTTCATGATGGCAGTAACTGTGTCTATTTTGTTCATCGCTATATCCTAGCAGTTACAATGGTGCTCCGCATATCATAGAACTCAGCAAATATTCTCATTTAATAAGAATAGATGAATAAAAAAAGCAAAATATATGGATATAATTATAATATTTCCTTAACAAAAACAACAAGCAGTGTTCTACACTATGAGTAGGAGATTTTTGCCCATAAATGATTCAAATAAAAAGACATCAAGAAGTCTTTAAATCCAGATGTTTCTTAAAGCTTATAGCCTACCTTTCTCTTTTATTAGTTGACTAGGACTCAGGTACACAACAGCACACAAAAATAGAAACTGTATCAATAATCAAAAGAGGACAATCAAAGAAACATGTGCTGACTAAATATGTCTTTCTCCTTATAGTGTCTATCACAGCTTAAATACTACCTTAGTTTCTATGGTCTCATACATTATAATTTTCTTTTATCAGGATAAGAATGTTTTAAATGGCTCCTTTTATGTGATGAGAAGGTATTTGCTGATCATTTAAAATAGCTTACAAAGATAAATATATGTTAAATGGTTTTCTATTTAAAACTTCCATAGAAATAACCCTCAAAGACCAGACACTAATTGCTTTTAATAACAAATTAAACTATTACCTGCTCATATATTCCATTTTTTAGTTTGAAGAAGGTTAGAATGGAAAAAAATAGAAAAAGCAGTATCTTCAAAACTGCCAATTTTCATGTTTTGGTAAAGAAATTTCTTTTTTAACATGTAGGAATCAATCAAAATTGCATTAAATGAAATGGGGTGAAAGCCACTTAGGTTTCTAGTCATTCTATTTAAAGTGTACTAATGGTGGACACGTGCCAGTGGTTCTATCTTTCTCACAGAAAACTTGGTCAGAAGAATTGTATGTGAGAAACTTCGCAGTGACCTTTTTCTTTCTTCTCAAATGTGCTCCCCCTCAGACAATTCAACCTATACAGAATTGTGAAAATAAGCTTCCAATCTTTCCACTTGGTTCCTTTTTGTAAATTGTATGCATTTTTGTAAATGTCTTTGCATATGCTTTATTTTTAAATTCCCTTCAGGTTTTTCTCATTCCATTTGTTAGTAACCCTAACGAGTGGTGGAACAAATGTGACAAGGAAAAAACAATTGGTCAGTACAACCTTACAACTTCCATTTGTGAATGGAGTTGAGTCTGCTGGTGATGTGGGGTTACAACATGCTCTCCGAACTGTTCTGAGACATTTTCTTCCCCGTGAAACTAGCAATCATAGTAACATGAAAACAGACAGAGAAAGAGGAGATTCCAAAAGTTAGTTTACTCTGGATGCAAAGTTTCAAAAAGTGTTTCTTTTTTTATTGCTTTTAACTCTTTCTGAAATATCTTGAACTTATACATCTATAAGTTAAAAAAAAGAATGATCAACTTCAATGTAACATGAAATGATTGTAGGATATCTTACATCTGGCTAAGAGATTATTTTACACAAAAATATGGAGAGTCTCGTCATGATCAGTGATTTCCTTGACATAAGGCCCCAGTGGGGTATGTGGTGAAAGCTGAGAGGAGGAGCAGAGAGGTTTATTGACATGGTGAGTGAGGAATACATCTAGACCAATAAAGAGGAAGGTTTAGACCAGTGAAGGTCTAAAGAGCATGACCAGCTGGCTGCCATGTGATATCATACTGCATTATCAAAAGATGCACAGACCCACCCAGGTAGGAATGACCTCTCCTCTTCTGAGTGTCAGAAACAGGTAAAACTTTTGCAGCTTTGAGATTTTCAGCGGAATCAAGCAACAAAAGGACAAATGTCTACTGGGGCCAGGAATTTGACAGAGGAGAAAATGTTATGTACTTCTATATGAATTAGTCCAAATTATTCGTTCTGAAGATGCTACTCGTTGTCACACTGGTCCCACCGTCAGAGTCCTTGATGGGTTTCTTATTTCCTTCTGGAAGGTATAAAGCCAAATATTCTCCTGATACCATTTTAAGGCCCTTTCTTCTGTAATGTAGCCTGTCTTACTGCTGTGTCCTCCTCACAAACAACATCTCATTTTAAAATAAAGTGAGAATTTAGTTAAAACAAAATTTACTTATTGAGGCACTTAAAGTCCTGGGAAGTATAACCTTTCCCCAGGTCATAACCAAGCCAAAAAACAATTAAACTGTCGACTTTCTGAGAGTAAAGACTATGTCTTCTAGTGTATAATCAGCCCACAAAGTCTACAATGTGACACACTGATTCCTGAAAATTGTGGTTGGGACCTAACTGATTCCAGGATAGACACATAAAATAAACTTCTTCTAGGACGTCGAGATTACAGGGTCTGATTTCCAGCATACTGAAAACTTTGATACCCTGGCACAAATGGAATAAAGCAGAATCTCTTTTCCAATAAGATCGACACTGAAGAGCTAGATTCAAAGTTTGCAAGTTGTTGGAATAGATGCAGGAAGGCCCTTTTCTTGCTCAAATCTCTTGGATTTGTATTCTCAAGGTTGCCTACAGAATTGATGCTGAACTTTATATGATTTCAGGAAGTCAAGAAGACTTCCCCAATATTCTTTCTCTTATAGCCCTCCCTTTAACCATTCTCTCACACCTAAAGTTATTTAATAAGGCAGCACTCTGAGTCATTAGAGGTAAGGCTTAAGGGAAAATGCAACCGGGAGAGCCTATTGACATAAGACCACCTTACTCTACAAAAGATATATTAGGCATCTTCTAGGAAAACATTCAAATGGGGGACAGGGTGAGTCAGTATGTGGATTTCTTACAGAAGGCATGCATGGCACGTTATGTATGTTGTTTTACATTTTTTCTTTGACTCAACTCTTGTTGCCTTGAATCCCCACTGTAGCCTAGCAGTCTACATGAAATCGGTTTGAATAACCTACCACAAGAAGAGAGTCCCAGTCTTTAAGAGATTTTGTCTCTGAATGGGAATACAAATTTCAAAAAAGGAACATTTGAATCACAGAAGAAGCATCACCTCAATTGTATTTAATTTGATTTTACCTATTTACAAATGTGGAAACTGAGGCTTAGAAAGTTAAGTGACTTCCTCAAGAAGCTACATAAAGATAAACCTAGTTCTCTTATTCAGGCAGACTAGGGAGAAAAATACATTATAGTGAATAGAAAATTATTTTACTTACTGTCAGTTTTGAAAATATATTTATACACATGCACACACATATTTTCCCTTAATGATAGTGTTTTGGTGCAGTAATTATTTGGCCACTAAAACATAATTAATATTTTACAAAATATTTTCCACATTGTATATGCCTTATGAATATGTGTTGAATAAATGAGTGAATGAATAAGTCAATGAACTTGGGGAATAAAATATTTTTTTTCCAAATAACAGCCCAAATAATTATTTTAAACTTTGAGCTGTATAAAATGTATTTTGATGGCTAACAAGATTGGACAACAGGACTTGCATTCTTATCATTGTATACAATTTGTTTTTCACATATAATTAAGTTTCTGTGCCTTATTATAAAATGCGTGTGAACTTCACCTATCTGTACCCTGTCATATTATATGTGTTTATACAAAAAATGGAGAGAGATAGAAATATAATGTCTTTTGCAAATGACAAAATGTTGAAAATAACATAAAGAGGGCAAGGGACTTTTCAGCTTTCTAAAACTATCTATATGTGACCCTGAAATGCATGTCAGTTTAACTCTTATTGTTTTGTACTTTCTTTTCTTTAGCTTTGAGAATCCACCTTGTTGCTCATAAGGTTGTTTTTGAGTGGAAAAGGAAAAGCTCTCTTCCTAATTTTGAAAGGAAAATGGATGGGAAATAACAGAAGGGCATTTGTCTTCAGTGACTAGACATTCAGCGAGTAAGCAGGTTGTTTTGACAGATGAGCTAAAGGTCTGTCCATCATAGACGTGGGAGGTCCTCACTCCTCTGACTGCTGAAGGGAAAATGCTGAAAACAGCCAGTGTGGAGATTGATCAAGAGAAAACATAGGGAAAACTGCTCAAGAAAATAAAACCTAGGAAAGAGACTGCTGGTGATAAAATAAATGATAGTTTATGTGAATAAATGTGTGCTTACATAATTCTATTATTTATGATCCTTCTTTGGAGAATACTTACCAAGTTTCAGACTGCTTGTTCTCACATAAAACATGCACCTGGTTATAAACTTGGCCTGAGTCATAATGATATCCCAAACCCTTGGGGTTGTTCAGACCCTTCCTCTCACCATGCCTTTGACTATAGTCATATCCTACTCAGTTCTCCTGATATCCCTTCTCTCACACCCTCTTTGCTCTAAGTCCTCAGTGCAATGTTGAATAGAACTCCTTAGCCATTTGATCTTGAGAAAATAATTGAACGCCATTTGTGTGTGTGTGTGTGTGTGTGTGTGTGAGTGTGTATAAAATGAATCTAGTAAAAAACTTCTCTACTGACTTTGGAGGCTACATTTTTTTATTTCCCAGATTTCCTGAGGTATATTTAACAAATAAAATTATAAGATATTTTGAGTTTACAATGCTATGATTTGGTATTCATACACAAGGATATGAAAAGATGTGAAAAAATTTCCCCCCATTGAGTTAAATAACAGGTCTATCACTTCATACATTTACCTTTTTTTTGTGAGAACATTTAAGTTATGGTCTCTTAGCAAATTTCAATTATACAAAAAGTGTTAACTCTACTCACTACCATGTTATACATCAGATCCTCAGAACTTACCTTATAACTGAAAATGTGTCCTCCCCACTTAATCCTCCATTCCACAACCACTTTTCTACTGTTTCTAGAAGTTTGACCTTTGGTTTTTTAGATTCCACATCCGCTACCATCCAGTATTGGTCTTTCTCTATCTGACTTATCTCACATAGCATAATGTCCTCCAGGTTCATCCATGTTGTTGTAAATGGCAGGATTTCCTTCTTGTTAATGGCTGAATGATCCATTTTTTATATATAACCACATTTTCTTGGTCTATTCATCTGTTGACAGAAACTTAGGTTGTTTCCATAACTTAGCTATTGTGAATAATACTGCTGTGAACCTGAGAGTACAGATATGTTTTTGAGATAATGATTTCAGTTCCTTTGTATATATGTCCAGAAGTAGGGTTGCTAGATAATATGGTAGCTCTACTTTTAATTTCTTGAGGAACCTACATGCTGTTTTTCATGGTACCTGTACCAGTGTGTATTCCCACCAACGGTTGTAAGGGCTCCCTTTTCCTTCATATCCTTGCCAGTATTTTTTTTTCTTGTCTTTTTGATAATAGACATCCCAGCAAGTGTGTTTCTATAGACAAATGGAATATTGGAAAGAGAAATTAAGAAAACAATCTTATTTATAAGTACACAAAAAGAATATAATAATTAGGAATAAACTTAACCAAGGAGATAGAAGATTGGCACACTGAAAACCGTAAGGCATTGATAAAAGAAACTGAAAACACAAATAAATGGAAAAGTATTCTTTGTTTATGGATTGCAATAACTACTGTTGTCCATACTACCTAAAGCGATCTAGAGAGTCAGTGCAGTCCCTATCAAAAGTCCAGTGTCATTTTTCACAAAAATAGAACAAACATTCCTAAAATTTGTGTGGAACCACAAAAGAGCCCAAATAGCCAAAGCAATCTTGAGAAAGAAGAACAAAGCTGGAAGTATTCTGATTTCAAAATATATTACAAAGCTGTAGTAATCAAGAGTAAGATATTGGCATAAAAACAGATACATGGACCAGCAGAACAGAATAGAGAGTGTAGAAATAAACCCATGCATATATGGCCAATGAATGTATGACAAAGGAGAAAAGAATATACAGTGGGGAAAAAGGATAGTGTCTTCAACAAATGGTGCTGGGAAAACTGGACACCTACATACAAAAGAATGAAACTGGACCACTATCTTACATCATATACAAAAATCAACTCAAACTGGATTAAAGACTTGAATTTAAGACCTGAAACCATAAACTACTCAAGAAAAACATAGGTGTTAAGTTCTTTGACATGAGTTTTAGCAATGATGTTTTGGATTTGATAACAAAAGCAAAAACAACAAAACCAAAAAAATAACCTAGTGGGACTACATCAAAATAAAAAGTTTCTGCATAGCAAAGAAACCATCAACAAAATAAAAAATCAACTTCTAGGATAGGAAAAAACATATTTGCAAGCTCCATATCCAATAAGGGGTTAATATCCAAAATATACAAGGAATTCATACACCTCAATAAGAACAACAATAATAAATTTAAAAATGGGCAAAGGACCTGGATGGACATTTTTTTCCAAAGAAGATATGCAAATGGCAACAGATACATGAAACAGTGCTCAGCATCGCCAATCATCAGGGAAAAGCAAATCAAAACCACAATGAGATAGCACCTCTCACCTAAGATATCCGTTATCAAAGTGATGAGAGGCTTTTGTAAGAAATATTTCACAGGACTGGAGATGCCTATAGAAGAGTAAAATATTGCGTATAAGAAATACTTACTTTTTTAGTTTGTTACTTGGTAATAGGACAAAATTGTATTGAATCACCAAAGGAGATATTTCCAGGCTTGTTAAAAGTGAGCGCTTGTTTTATCCAAAATGAAGAATCAGAATTGGGGGTGTAGTTAGTGGCTGGAGGAGACAGACGTTTACAAGGTTGCACTTGGGTTAAGTCTAGAGTTTGTACTAACCAAAGTCTCTAACCAAGTGAGTGAATATGCAGCAAAATAAAAACATCCCTACCATCCGTATTTTATGTATAAGGTACCAAGAACAGAGAGGTGTGGTGACTTGTTCAGAGTTACACAGCCATTTATAAGAGAACCATGATTGTTAAATAAATACACAATGGAGTGAAGTGAGTAGATCTTTCAAAAAGGTTTGAACATGATAGAGGGTTTTCGGGTCTCTTTCCTGTTGTCCTTATTGGAAGTCCAGTTAAATTGCCTTTTTTTTTCTTTTTTTAAGAAATTAGTTGGTTTTTCGAAATGAGTGGTCCCAAAGTGATTTCATTGTTAAGCATAGCCAGATCCAGGGTCCAAATTAATCCTTAAGATATATGTAGTCACTCTTAGAAAGGTTTTACCTAGGTCACTTTTTGTTCAAGACTTATGTGTTTTCTTACAGGTAATAAAACCTACAAGAAAGTTTAAGAGCGGTGGATTTTCCCAGATATTTTAGGCTTGATTCTCAGTGATGACTCCACTGGCTGATTTGGGTTATGTGCCCAGTTTTGAGCAAATTATGGTGACCAGATTATTGGTATACCTTGATAGGATGAGCCAGATTTAAATGCCTATTACTGGAGCCAAGCAGTGAAGCTATCCCACAGTAAATAAGGCCACAAGATAGGGAGACTGGTGGTTGCCAGAAATCTGCCTGTCCCTTGTTAATTGCGAAACTGATGATTTCCCAACCCTAACCACCACCAGCATCCCTAAATTCAGGGGACACTGAAGTGGAATTTTCATCCTAAGGAGAGGAAAAGAATATTTGACTTAGTGGATTTCTACCTTGCATAAAAGTATATTTTTTTAAAATATTCCCTAAATAGGTCAACTCTAGATGAATAATTAACCCTAAAAATACTGCATAATTGATTGCGATTCTTTAAATATAAGTTTAAATAATTTAAATGTAATGAATGTTGTTAGCTACAATTTTTGAGTTAGGCTCAGGTATCTTTAAAACACTCATCCTAGGTTAATAGGCATAGTAGTTAATCAATAGATGTTAAATTTGATGGTCATTTTCTTCAGCCACATGTCTATTGGGGATGGATTATTTTGAGAGACAGAGAGCACGCACAAACAGGGGACAGGGGCAGAGGGACCGAGAGAGAGAGAACCCCAACTCCATAGTCACTAGGGAGCTCAACACCCCACTACCCTGGGATCATGACCTGAGAGGAAATCAATAGTCTGTCATTGAATGGACTGAGTCACCCAGGTGCCCCTCTGTTGGGGATTATTAAAGCAATAGCTATGTGTCTATATGTAACTCAAAAAGAACAGAAAACAAAAGGAAGAAAAGGGAAGGGGAGGAGAAGAAAAGAAAAATGAGATGAAAAGAAAAGAAAAGAAAAGGAAAGAAAAGAAAAGAAAGAAAAAGAGGAAGAAGAAAAAGCCATATCCACTACAAAACCTATTAAGAAATAAAAGAAAGTTCTACAGGATGAGAATCCTAACAATTGCATGACTCATTAACAGATTACAATCAATCTCAGTGGTCATAACAACAGCCTAAAAATCTTTACCCTATGAATAGAATACAACATAATGAAATAGAAAGAAAATAAAATTGAGTGCGTCATTCATAGTCGGGATACATATTGTTTCATGCAATCTTATTTCATTTGTTGTTCGTATGTATTAGGCCGCACTGCAAAATGTATTTCTTTCATTCCATTCCAAAAAAGTTTGAAAAACGGCCCCCCACCCCTCAGAGTGATGGTATGTGTTTGCTTTGTCAGTGTCCGTGGTTTATGTCGTCAGCTGGTAGCACAATCAGAGAGTAACATTGACACCTAACATATAACCATATTTGGCAGATGAAAACCTTGGAGAGCATGTGCCACATATGAATCCAGCCTAGGCAGGTTTTCAATCTGTCCATAATGTGCTCATTGGTTTGGAACTCTGTGGATGTACATGTCCTTTGGTATGGATGGATTTGTGTGATTTCTTGTCAAATCAATGTTTATTGACTAAAATCTATTTTGTTGTTTTGTCCCAGAAATCTATATTGGCACCGTTCCCTGTGGATATTTGGCTAGTCAGTGGCAACCAGAGATGCCAGCTAGAGTTTTTACTGTTTTTATGGTGCCAGCTGCTTTCTTGGCTTGGGTTTCTTTTGTTCAGATTGTAAATGAGGGCAAGACACCCAAATCCACCCTAGTGTGCTCAGCGGGAAATGACAGGAGCCCAGTAGCTCAAGGCTAAGCAGCAGGAGCCTTCATGAATGAGGGGTCAGATATAGTGGTGGCTGTAAATGTGGAACTGTGCTACTGGATGTCACGCATAAACGTACTGGAGAAGTGCGTATTTGAGTGTGTGTGTGTGTGCATGTGTGTGTGTGTATTTGGGAGACTTTTTTTTTTATTGGAATGTCACTATTTCTTATTAAATGAAACAATTGACTTTGTTTAAATGTGTAAGAAAGTAGTAGAAAATACAGGAAAAAAAATCTCTTTTCAGTTAGGGCTATAAATATGTGATTTTTCAAAAAAGTATTCATAAATAGGTTACTCATCAATAGATTATCCAGGATTCTGCTCTTTTCCTTCTATTCCTGGTGTATGCATTTTGGCCATTCTAAGATTCTTTAGGACTTTTGCCAAATGCACAGTGAGGGAAAGAGAAAAATGTGGAATTTAAATCTGTCAGATGATATGATTTGTGTGCAGCTCTTATAAAATTTTGGGGATGGAGATTGAAGATTATGCCTATAATGAAGAGATTAAATTATCTGTGTGCTTAATTATCTGGGCTTTCAGATTCAGATGATCACAAGTAATTGAGATATACATGAAGTACACAGGATGTCCCTCAGACGCGCAATGGCACAGGAAAGCTTTGGGCCAAGGCTGAGAGATGGCTCCAGAGAAAGGGCAAAGCCCCAGTGTGCCAGAGTGGAGAGCCAAGGAGAGCCTGCATCTTCTGGAATGACCAGCTTTAATTTGGGGAGGCCAGTGTTTCAGTTCCACTTCCTAGGATCCATTGAAAAGAAAGTAGATTCAGGTTGAAGGGTCATCACAGAAGCCTGTTTAAGGCCGGATCTCCCAATGAGATGGATTCAATTGTACCACCTCTTGGGGAGGAAATAAAAGGAAGAAAACAAACAAACAGCAAACAAACAGAAAGAAACCATTGTGGTAGTAATTAAACAAGGCCAGTGTCTTCTTTGGACATCACTTGACTCCCAAATGAAGTTTTGGATCCCTGGCATAGATAAGTTTTCAATTTCACAACTTTTGATAGTGTTGCATATTTTTTATACATGTGTGAATGGTTCTAAATACTTTCAAAAAATAAAAAAAAAAATAAGATAATAATAAATTTCTTTCAATGTATTCCTCTACAGTAGTAATTGTGGAAATGTGAGAAATGATGCATTATTTCTAAAAGTTACGTTGTTAGTTAAGAGGGATTAAAAACAAAACGTACCAGCTTCTGTTCTGATTTCTAAGCCACATTTCTTCTGTCAATGACTGACTAATATCTTGAGCCCAACACCAGAACTTTCACATTGATTTGCTTTTCAAGCCCCAATTACTTTGGTTCTTGCTTATTCTGGCCACCCAGGTAGTCTCTGCAAGAAATAGGCTGAAAGGTTAATGGAATCTAATGGGGGTCCCCTGAAGCCATAGTTCTAAGTGTAGACACAGTTGTTAATCTACCAGCAGCCAGATTCCTACCACCTTACCCCCACCGACCTCCAGAACCCTATCATCTATTACCTTCACTGTTAATTTTGTAAAAGTTCTGAAAACGTTCATTTCCTGACTCTGACTCTAGAGTAAAATTGAATTTATGATTGCTCCCCAAAAAGTTTATGACGCACAATCTTCCGGATACTTTTCTCCTTGTCTATATCGAACAAATGGACTTCCTCTGAAATAATTAACTCCACCAAAAACCAGAAGAGACAGAAGGGACACACCCTGAGCTCCACCCAACTCTCAGATCAGATGAGAACTTTCTATTTTTTTTAAAAAGAAATACCACAATAATTGCTTTTCTGCTGCCTTGCATGAAATCATGAGACATGGAACATCTGGCAAATAGTTCTAAGCCTCTTAACGTGATCAACTACATGTGAGTAATGAAAAGGGATTCAGGAGGATTCTTTCAGTATTGAGATCATGAATTAAAAAAAAAAAAAAAAAGAAAGAAAGTAAGAAAGAAAGAAAAGAAAAGAAAAAAAACCTAAGAAATCAGCCCCATACCTTTAACGAAAACATTTATAAGAAAATTGTGAAGAGTAAGAACATGAATTCTTTTCACTTATTTAGGAAAATTTACTTTTATGACGACAGAAACTTCTGTAAAAGCGTGAGTGATGTCACATTTAAATAGTAACTAGGACAGGGACACTTGTACCTTATTTTCTTTAGCCTAATAAATGTCCTGTTTAGCTCACATATGCATTAAGCAAATCACTCAGAAAAATCTCAAAATATGTAGTTAGGAAGGAATCTATATCCAAAGTGTCAGAAAGAGAAGAAAAACCCAGCAGTCACATTACTTAACCTGGATATGGGCCTCAATCTGCTGAAAAAAAGATTGTGATCATTATTTCAGCGTACAATACACTTCCAATTCATTTACAGGCTACATCCAAAGCAATGCTTAGGGTATATAAACATACACTTGCTTTCTGTGTGAGAGACTAAGGACAGAGAAAAGTGGATCTAGTACTCGTTCACAGTTCACTCTTCAGCGTTAACTCAATATCCTCCTCATTTGGTAAGAAACAGAAACAGGGCTCATGTCACCATGAGATCATATATTGCAATCTATGGCCTCCAGGCTCCTGGGTATAGGCCCTGTAACATGTGAAGTCCCAAAGTATTATCACCTAGAGGGCAAAACGCTGACTGTATTGCTCTATTACGGCAAGCAAGTCTGTAGCTGTTCCCAGGGGGCCTCCTAGGCTCTTGTAAGACAAGAAGTCTGCATAACCTTTCTGGGTCATTCAAATGAGCCAGAGGATCCTGGGGGTCTCGGCTCTCTGGAGTGCTCAATGCTTCTGTTTGTTTATTTGGAAAATGTGCTTCTTTAAGCTAGGGCTAAGGATCTCTGATTTATCCTTGTTCTGGATCATTAATAGAGAGAAAATGCATGCCGATATGGAAGGAAGAGTCGTCCTGCAAGCATCAAACCAATGCATTGTAGTGCTGTTTTCTAGCTAGTTAGAGGACTCTAGTAAACCCCCAAATCAGAGCAGAGCTTGTTAGCTATAAATATCCTGAAGAAAAGACCTGGGAGATTTGAGTGCATTTCTCCTTTTGTGAGTGTGAATTTAATATTAATGGAGACAACGGAGCTCAGTTCAGGAAATAGTGCCATTGAGTTTGTCTAAGAAGAAACAGAACTACCAGGGTTACATAAATATACATAGATCCCAGTGATACAGCATTTGTAAGAGGGAATTTCCTCCAGCAAGGGGATGTGAGTAATGTAATATAAGAAAATGACTGGACAAGCAATTCAGAATGTGTAAAAAAATACTTCCCTGGAAACTGTGTTTAAGGCAACCACAACTTTCTGGAAGAAAAAAAAAAAAAAAAAAAACGAACTCAGAGGTGGTATTGGTGTATTTAAGTTGTTTCCAATCATAAAACATTCGGGTCAGGTGCCTGATTTCCTTGTTCTTCTGATAAAAAGAAGAACTCAAAAAAATATATATTCTTCTGAGTACTAGCAGAAACACACACAGTTTGCCTGGATTTCAGGCCTAATCTAACTCTAATTTGCACAACCAATTTATGTAATTGTCCTTTAGACTTGCATTGAGAGATTATTGCTTCATTGTTAAATATCAATATTTCCCTATTTTTTTTTTCTTCTTCGAGAAAACTGGCACCATATTAAATACAAGTGCTTTTGTATTCTACTATCCTCTTTGAGTTGAGGGTGATTGCATAATTGAACCTGGCCTAAAATCAACCATATAAGAGTTGAATGAATACCAAATCCAACTGGGGAGGATTTACCATATGAATGTTCCTTTCCTAAGACTAAAACACAGGTTAGATTTCCAAGTTTCAGAATGTTGCTCAATGAAAGAAATATGTTGCCCATGAGAAAAAAAATAAATCAAATGGTGGCGTAATCTATAATCAAAGGCACTAATGGTCACAAAGCATTCAGAACAAAGGTTTGCTGAGCTAGCAAAGACATGAAAAAAGTTTAATACATAATTCATTCTAAGTAAAAGGTCTTTATTACCTAAAAGAATAGGAATGCATGGTGGCTTAAAGTAATTTTTTGTTGTTATTTTTGTTTTATATTTAAATATCTCTAAGACTAGCAAGAGTAGATTCACTCTTCCTGTAAAAGAAAAGGCTTTAAAAAATATGAACTCTGAGATAGAATAACATCCCATACTCTTTTTTTCCACTCTAATTTCACAACCTGAAATGCATTTTAAAAAGACAAATTTTCTTTTCTTGATTTATCTGCTTTTGAGACAGTTGCAGATTTTTGCCTGCTGGGGTGCCTTTGCAAGAAGAACCAGAGCTTCATCTCTGCTTATGAGGTACATGGAATCGCCCTACAACAAAAAATATCTGACAGACAACACCAGTGTGACTAAGGAATGCAATGTCAATATATGCTCATCTGGGACTTCATCCAATAGGAAACAATGGTCTCCGTGTGGAGGAAGAAAAAAGGAGTGTTATAGTTGCACTTTGATTCACAGGTAGGAGACAAATGATATTTATGTGAAAGCAGCTACCCTTGTTTTCATTCCATTGCAAAAACCTTATTTGTTACTCAGTCCTAACATGTTAAAAAAAAAATGTGTATGCACATGTGGCCTGCATACCAGCATTTGAGTGGGTGGTGAACAATAAATCTGTGGTATTAGCAGACGGAAGAAAATGGCCAGCATGCGGATTTAAGGAGGCATCTAAGAAAAGGACAGATAAATTACTAATTGTTTTTGACCATGACAAGATAATACATGTCATTTGTAAAAATTCCATTCTCTAAGCAGCAGAAATAATTAAGTTCCTTCAGAAGGAAAGTGACAATATGTTAATATTATAAACATTTTAATATTACAGCCCAAATGAACCATACTTTATCTTCTACGTTGGGTACTTCAACAACAATCATATATTTGTCCATTCTGGTGTGCAGATCTTGTTCCTGCTCACATGTTCTACCATGACAGATAGAGCCTAATACTCTTGAGGGTAAGGTGTGCTTTGCTATTTTTATCTAAAAGTTTGTCACTCCTTAAATGTGACTGATGCTAAACTGATGATTAGGGCTCGGTTAAGGGTCCGATTCTTGATTTCAGCTCAGGTCATGATCTCACAGTTGGTGAGTTCAAGCCCTGCATTGGGATCTGAGCTGATGGTGGAGAGCCTGCTTGGAATCTCTGTCTCTCCCTGTCTCTCTGCCGCCACCTACTCTCTCACTCGCTCAAAATAAATAAATAAACTTAAAAAAACGATGATTAATTGCAATGTTCAGAGAATAAAGGGAGTCTAGATTATTTGAATTTCTGCTGTTAACCCTTAACCATTTCTCTTTCAATTCTTCTTTAAAATTTACTGAAGAGCATTTTTCACTTCGCAGTTAGGTAGGAATCTGTGTTCTAATTCATGTGTGTTTCTAGCCAACATAGTAATGTAAGCTTCTTCTGTAAAGCATAGGATGATGACTCCTTGAGTTATTATTTTGGTCAGCTTTCAGAACAGTCTATGGTGTGCTGCCTCATTATGGAAAGTCTTATGGAGAAAATGTAGCCCTTCTCCAGCAAGTTTGCACATTGACCATTGTATGTGCTGTTATCATGAGTATCAATTTCCTTGCGGTGTGGGTATGACAGTATAGGGTCGGATCCTGGTGCATTTTCAAATAGAGACATATCTACAGTAAATGAGGGGGCACTTTGCAACTGTAAACGCAATCACTCAAAATAAAACAAATAGTAGGTATGGGAACACCAACCAGAATTTTAGAAAACTGAAATAATGGTATGACAAGTATTTTTACAATATAAAGTGAAAATGTCAGTATGGCCAACATATAAGCAGAAGTGGGAATGATTGGGAAAAATCTGAATTTTGGTGGATTTAGTTCTGCTTACATAATACAAGTAAAACCCTTAAGTTTCTGTCCAGAAGCTCATTCACCTTTGCTTAACCAGGCATCTGTAAGGCCTGCTGGGAAGGGTGCCATGGAGCTGGGAGGCTCACTTCAAAACAGTATTTGTGTTGTGCAAGGATACTTGTTTTAAGTTTATTTATTTTGAGAGAGAGAGAGAGAGAGAGAGAGAGAGAGAGAATGAACGGGGGAAGGGGAGATTGAAAAAGGGGGACAGAGGATCCAAAGCAGGTTCTGTGCTGACAGCAGAGAGCTCGATGTGGGACTTGAACTCATGAACTGTGAGATCATAACCTCAGCCAAAGTCCGATGCTTAACCAACTGGGCCAGCCATGTGCCCCATGATTTTTTTTTTCTTTTTAAATTAGTATTATAATAAATGAGCAGTATAGATAGTATAATAGGAAGAGCACTGTCTTAAGACTCAAGAGATCAAAGTCTTATCTTTGTCCAGTCTGTAAATTGCTTTATGGTCTTGTACAATTTAATTTCAACTGTGGGAGTCTCAGTATCATTGACTAGAAAGAAGAATTCATAAGATCTAAGATCCTATGTCTGTGGCCAATATTTGTACATATCTAGGGTTCATTCATCAATCATTATAAATCCTTAATAATATTAGCTTATCTTCTTGGCATTTGCCTTTTCTCAAGCAGATTGCAGTAGGGGAAGGAAATGGTTTGTGTGATCGTTCCAGGGTCCTGGCACAGTGATTTCCAGGTATCGGGGGTTTCATGTTCTGTGCTCTCTCAGGCTCACACTGGATACTCTACACATGACGTTGAGTCATTCTTGAAGATGAGAAGAAGAAAACAGTGAATGAAGGGTAAAGATATTAGATGGGGAAGGCAGAGACCAGGCCCTATTGTTACTATGGCAATAAGACTCAAAGCAATAAAACCAGGCATTAGAAAAGGGGCTGATAATACTCCTGGTGGTCAGAGCTTGGTGGATTAAACCCAGGAACTGAAGTAAGGCAGAAAGGAGCCAGGAGTTGCCTCAAGTCACAACAAAGAAAGTAAAAGGGTTATGATGGACCACTGAGAACTTAGCCCTAACTAGATGCTAAGCTGAACTTGTCTCAGATTCTAGACTTTAATATATTTTCTGTAGCCATCGAAGTTTGAACTAAATGTTTAAATCTCTTATACAAGTAATTTAAACGAGTAAGTGAGGTTGAAGACAGTGTGCATGGGGAGAAGCAGCAGATTTTACCAGGCTGGCCCAACAAACCGATGAATTTTACTGGATGGTCTCAGCCTTGCTTTGAGCCAAGCAGGCATTGTACTAGGCAGAGAAAGTGGCAGGTTGCATGCATACAGGTTGTTGCAAAGACCCATAAACACCAATAAATTTATCCCCAAAATACATCAAATTCCTTAATTTGCAATAATTTATTTTGGCTGTACAATTATTCTTTTTTTTTTTTAATTTTTAAAAAATATTTATTTATTTTTGAAAGAGAGAGAGAGAGAGAGCGAGCACAAGTGGTGGAGGAGGCAGAAAGAGGCGGAGACAGAATCCAAAGCAGGCTCCAGGCTCTGAGCTGTCAGCCCAGAGCCTGACACGGGGCTTGAACCCACAAATTGTGAGACCATGACCTGGGCCCAAGTTAGACGCTCAACCGGCTGAGCCACGCAGGTGCCCCAGGCTGTGCAATCATTCTTTAAAGTACAGCCTTTAAAAAAAAAAAAAAAAAGAATACGTGGATATACATGAGATGTGCAGTACCTATCATGAACTCTTTAACATAAACGATCTGATTGGATTACTCTCCTGGGAGAAATTCAGCAGGAGAGCATTTGATATTTGGGGGGAAAGTATGACAAATGAGAAGAAATGAAGCAGAAATGGGGGGCCAGGGAATATATTTCCAAAGGCAAAAACTTCTCACCTCATACTTTTCCCCCTAAGAGTAAAATAATAATAATAATAATAATCATCATCATCATCATCATCATCATCATCAGGGGTGATTTGGACTTTCTAAAATGGAAAAAATGAACACCTAAAGGCTTAAGATTTAATTTGATTGCTTGCTATATACATAGCCTGCCTGTGTGGCCTTAAACTCTAGAGGGCCTAGTAGTTCCTTTTACTAGTCTAGAAGGAAACTCCAACACATCCTTTCCTTGGTCTAATTCTTTTGTGCTGGAGCCACTCTCTGGGATCCTTGGAAGAAAGGTACTATGTAAACCATGAGGGTGTGGACTTGGAGAGCCGGGGTGGGGAGCCTGTGCGGTCTTGGATGGAGACTTGGTTTCTCCATGTGCATTCAATTTATAACTCTTTTTTTTTTTTCTGGAACTCACTCAGGAGGCTGATGGTGTATGTTATGAGTCTGGAAAAGCACATGCACGAAACAAATAAATAAATAAATAGCTGCCCTCTGCCACAGAAGTGTGTGGCTTCCTCTGAAATGAGTCAGTGCAAGGCAGGCCTGTGCAGATAGATGATTTGCCCCCACCTTTCTCACATGATTCATCTCCCTCAGATTTGCTGGCAGAGGAGCAAGCAGGAGAGTCTGAGGGAAGGAAATAAAAGAACATTTCACCCTTTTGGGTGGGGCTCGTGATGTGTTGAAATCTCGCTTAGCAGAAGAGGGACAGGCAGGTCCTTCGCTTTGCCTCAGGCTCATTGACCCCAAGACTGGACAGTTTTGGGTCACTCTTATTTACTTGGGATTCTGTTGAACCAAATAATGCTCAAATCCTGGCTAGAGATTCTTATCTAGACCTAAAAAGATTTACTCAATTGTCCTATGCAATTGTTTCTGTGATTTGGGCAAAAAGAAATCAATTAGTGTGTATTTTTACTGTGATGATCATTAAAAAGTTCATTCAATGATAAAAACTGAAAAAACAGATTGTCACTTGAAAGTACCAAATAATCCTCACAAGGGGAGGGAAAACTCTTAAGGATGACATTTCTTTTCCAAAATTGAATGTTGTACAATCAGATATATGATGTATACAAATATGTAATGGCAGGCTTTTTACTAAAAGGTATCTTGAAAAGTTTGAGTCATATTACTAATATTTGCAGAAAGGCAAATATAATTAGAAATATAGAGAAGTGAGAAAAGATAAGTATTTTAAGGCCTATGCTTCTTTTTTGTGGATCATACTTTGTTAATTTGCAATTTTCACTCTTCATGTGAAAGGCCTCAGGCAGAAAGTACACAAAAAGTCCCTGTCCTACCAAATTTAGAGAAATGAGGTATGAAATAGAAAGGAGTTGATAGTGAGAAGAGAGTCACGTACGGTCCACTGAATAGACTTCAGTCAAATCATAGGCAATACTATAAACAAGGTAGCTAATTATTTTCTCCTATAAAGAAACCTTAAATGAATTAAGAAGTGAAGTATTGAAGATGACAACACTAAAAAGACATCTGAGGACAACTAAAATATAATAAAAATAAGAAGATATATACAGTGGGGAAGGGGGGGGGCACTTGCCTGGCTCAGTTGTGACTCTTGAACTCAGGGTCATGGGTTCAAGCCCCACACCTTGGGTGTGGAGCCTACTTAAAAAACAAACAAACAAACAAACAAACAAACAAAAAAAGATATACTGAGCTGACTTCAGGAAAACACCCCCAGCTAGTGTAGTTTCAGATTCCTGAAAATCTGGCCTGCTTTGGATCACCTTATAATCCAGTTAAGTTTTCACATATTCACACTTTTAGAAAAGTTTTTTTTTTTTTCCTTTTTCCTTTCTCACTCCAAACCCCATGCCTCAGCCTAAAAGTCAGTTATCTTTCTTCAGCAACAAAGAAGATCTCTTACAGAATTTAATTATTTTCAATGGTTTTCAAAAGTATGTCCTTTAGATTACCAGAGTCAGAATCACCTAGGGTGCTTGTGAATTCCAAGTGCCCAACCCAGAATTCTTGATGCAGACCTTCTGTATTTCACCTCAAGAACCTACATGTTTGTCAAGCTCTGTAAGACAATTTTATGCACAGCAGAGTTTGAGAAGCTCTACCAAGCCAGCAGTAAGATATTTCCAGAAAATATATCCAACTATGCTTCGAATCTTAGCCAAGTGACTATCATGATTACATCTAAGGTAGAGAAATCCCTTTGTTATGACATTTTCCTCACTAGGAAGTAACCTTGATGAGCCAGCCTTTGGGGGATAAAAGGAGTCTGACAGAGGAAATGCCATTGGATTTCCAGACCTGTGGAATGAGCCATCAGAAGAAGTAGAAGAGGCCAAAAATAAAAGCACATTTTTAGTGCTTATCACCAACACATAAAGTCATTCCTAGGAAGCTTATGACCTAGAGCTTATGACTAGATAGTAAATATTTTAGGCTTTGTGGGCCAGTCATGGCCACAATTACTCAGTTCTGTAAAAGTAGCAATGAACAATATGTGGTGAACACATAGGTGTAGCTGGGTCCTAATAAAACTTTGTTTATGGACACTGGAATTTGAATTTCATATAATTTTCCTGTGATGTTAAAAAAAAAAATCATTTAAAAATGCAAAAAGCAATCTTAACTCCCAGGGCTGTACCAAAATAAACAGTGGGCAGGATTTCGCCCAAGGGCTGTGGCTTGCCAACTCCTGTCCTAAAACAGTTCTCAAAATTCAAAATCACCTGGAGGGCATGTTTAAACACTGATTACTGGAGCTCATTTGCAAAATTTCTGATACCGGAAGTCTAGGGTGAGACCTGATAATTTGCATCTGTAAGAAGCTGCTAGGTGGATTCCATCCATTCCAAGCGCCAGGCAAAATATGGTGATAGTTTCAGACTTCCACTTCATTTTATCAAAAGTATTTTATTCTTTAAATGAAGTCCTATGTTTGGAAAGAACAAGGATAACTCAAATCAAATAAAGTTTAAGAGAATATTTTTGCTCAGAAGTTATTGAGAGGCGGGTTTTAGACTTATCAAAGGCAGAGGTGGAGATGTGGAAGATTTCTTGGCAAAAGAGACCTGGGAGGAGAAGAAAATAACAGGCAAACAGGGTGGAGAATCCTAGTTAGCCTTACATTAAGAACAGGTTTGGCTGATTCATGCTGACCTTCAAGTAATCTAATAAGAGAGGCTGAAACTGTTCCATGTGAATCATTTTTCCTGAATTCCAAGCCATTATTGTTATTTTGATTATTGAGGAAACAAAAATTATTGTGCGGTCAAGTAATTGGTTGACAATTCAAAGCAACTACAAAACATTAAAAGGCCAGGCTCTGATTTTCAGTTTATGTGCTTCCCTGTGCCGAATGGAATGAAGGTGCTTTGCTCCGGGGCTTCAGTCTGTGTCTAGAGGTTAAAGAATGAGGGTGAGGAAGTAAAAGATGTCTCTTCATCCTCTTTGTGTTCTAGGCGTTCCTATTCCCACTTATCTCACAATTTCCTTTGGGACTGACCCTGTCAAGTATTTTCTCTCTCTCTTTCTCTCTCTCCTAATCTCTCTCTCCTTCTGTCCCTGTCCACAGTACTGTCAGTCTTTTTTTTTTTTTTTTCATACTGACGTCTGCATTTTTTCTCCCAAACATAGAGTCTTAAAATTTGACCGTTTACCCAAATATGCTCACTTCTTGGATTTACACACTAATTAATTTATCTCTTTCAATAAAAGCCAGCATTTGCAAATGTGGGAAGAAATGAATGTCCACCAAATGAGGAAAGCAACACAAAGGCTATTTGTTCTGAGCTCACTGTAGCAAGGGAGTCAGCCACCATCACTTGTGTTTTGACAGAGACTAAAAAGCAGACACAAGAGTGGTAAAGCCTTCTACTAAGAAAACAAGGAAAGCTCTTGGTATGCCTTGATGAGAGGCTGTTGGCACAAGAAAGCTGTAGGTTGGCTAAGTAGAAGGACATTCTATGTGATTGATTAAGGGTGTGATTTGACTTTCTGTAGCTGGTCCCAAGTTGGAAGCAACGACAAAAATTAGGGAGGCTGCCAATTGTTAACCAAGTCCTGGCCATTTGGGGCTGATTGTTACAGAAGTTATTGTTTAGCTTCCTGGATTGTCACCAGAGATAACAATCAGGCAAACTGCAAGCCTGGAAAACCAATCGGGTTTAGTAGCCTAGTTATTGTCAATAAAGGGGTTATAGTTACCTGGGCAGGCTCCGCTCTGTCAGCTCAGAGCCTGACTTGGGGCTTGATCTCACAAACTGTGAGATCATGACTGAGCTGAAATCAAGAGTCAGTGGCTTAACGGACTGAGCCACCAGGTGCCCCTAAAATGGTAAGATCTTAAAGTTGTTTTTAATAGCTTCCTTTTCCCCCTCTCTGTCTTGAATACTCAGGTTGACTCTGCCTTTGGCATTGTGGCAGAACCCTTTTATAATCTTTGTTTTTGCCTCCTTTTTCCTTTACCTGGGACAGTTTACCTTGGTATTATAGTAAGATTAGAAGTTTTAATTTTGAAGATAAGAAATGGAATAATTAGACTCTCTGGATCCAATTAGCTCTGTTAGCAATGAATGTCCATATTTGGTGAGTTTAGGGTAACAAGAAGGAACAGGGAAAAGGCTAAGTAAGGATTAACTTAGGTAAAGTAAAGATCAGATAAAGATTAGCTTGTGCTCACTTTGGCAGCACATATACTAAAAAAGATTAGCTTAACTAAAGGTATCTTTTATGGATTCCAATCTAGCTTCCACATTAGGGTTTGGATTGCAAGTTCCTGTTACTAAGAAAATGCTGTTTTACTTTCCTCACCAGTAATACATCTATATACCTTGGAGACCTTAGAGGGAAGAGGAGTGAACCAAGCTAGGAGATTAGTCCCTGGCCTAATTACATCAGCACCCTATTCCCACTGTCATCTCCAGGGATATTTCTTCTTCTTCCCCAGTCTGAACACCATCTCCAACTGACAGTATGCTTTCAAGTCTATCTTACCAAACTTGCTTACACTCAATATAGCATCTTTTCTCTCAAACTGGCTTCCATGCTTAATATTTTTAACTACCTATTTCTGCCAATGATGATATTTTTCCTAGCCAACATGTTTCAGATCTCCATATTAGTATGGTTCCTTTGTCTTGCTTCCCCTCCTTCCCCTATATTTGCCAATGACCTTCATTCAGCTAGCTAACAAAGCATACCGATTCTTCTTCAGTAAGGTTACTAACATCTATTCTCTAGTCTCCATGTAAGCTACCATCAACCCAGTCCAGAGCTCACTCTTGAATTTGCATCATTAGAGAAGCCTCATAGTTAGCTCTTTGCCTCCATTTGGCTTATGTGAAGGTACATAATTTCATAATGGGACTCCTCTCTCTTGTGCCCAAGTACATCACAAATTAATCATGACTTTCTTTATCACAGAAAGCAGCTGAAGAATATGTTTTCAATATGCTGCTCTAATGAGGCAACCAGCACAAATACAATGGTCCACAGAATTTGAAAAAGCCAGGAGCCCTTAGCAGTGAAGTATGCAGAAACTGAGGAGAGGTCTCATGGAAATGGTAAAAGAAAATCAAGAATATCCATGTAGGATACACGGTGTTCGTTACAAAGGACTATTTTTACCCCAGTATTACAGATGAGGTAAAGGAGACTTAGGGTAAATAATTCTTTAAAAGTCAGTCCACAAGTATTGCTCCTCCCCATGGGCAAGCATGCTATCTATGACTGCCATGACTCCATCTTCTAAAGCATTATAAGCATTCAAAAATATTTGTTGAATTTCTGAATGAAGGATGCCCCTTCTTCATCATGAGATTGACTTAGTCTCTATGGATCTATCTGCATCCAATCTGTGATTTTCATGAAAGCTCAAGTCTAGCCAACTCCATTAGGGCTTTCTTGACCATTCCAGAATCCCATGATTTCTCACTCTATCAAATTTTATCAGTGATACACTACCTTATAATATCGTTTTCAATTTTCACATGTCTATATTTTAGCTCATTCAGATCGGGGGTTCTTCAGAGAAGATTTTACTTCTTTTATTATATCACAACACTTGATTATCCTCTAATTAAAAATATATTTATTAATTATCTATTACGTACCAAAGACTACATTAGCCTCTGAGTGCAGAGTAGCTGATAAAATAGACCTCATCCTCATAGACCTCACAGGTTAGTGAGAGAAAATGGCATTAATCAAACAGGTGAACAAATAAATATCAACTATATACTGTGATCAGTACTCTGAAGGCAATAGAACAAGATGATATCAGAGGTAGGAACCATTTTAGATTGAGTTGTCAGAAAAAGTCTCAGAGGAGGTGACATTTAACTTCAATGGAGTTAAAAAGAAGCTAGCCCGAGAATGAGCTTTCCAGGCTGAAGAAATGTCCTGGATAAAGGTCCCGAGGTGGGACAAAGTTCAATGTATTTGAGGAATAAAAGAAGGCCAGTGTTTCTGAAGTACAGTCCAGAATAGAATAAACAGTGGGAGATGAGGAGTTCACTGACTATATTTAAATGATTGATGCTTTATAAGAAAGATCACAAATCAACCACACAACATGGATATTGACCATTTTGGCAATAAAATCTGTGGAATGGTATCATTTTTCTCTTCTCTATTTTAAATTCTCTACTTTGTGTCTCTTTTTCTAAAGATGTGTTAATGATTAGAATTTGGGCTTTTAGCCTACATTTTCAGATACTCCTTTGGAAGTCTCAAGCTTTGAGATAGACAAAATTGGATTGGAAATTATGGCAGCATAAACTTTAAAAATGATTTCACATTTTTCCTGTTTCAAAGGAAGAAAATAAAAATACGGATGAAGGACATTATGAAAGAAAGACAGTCAAGATGATTTTATTTTTCAATTTTGTGCAAAATGGCTCAAATTCTTTTTGCAATAGGTAGGGATATAATTTTAAAAAGCTAAATTGTGTGAATTAAAATCGCAAGTTAGATTACTTGTGTCATCCAAAGCAGGATATCAGATCTCATCTTTCTTTAGTTTTAGCTTAGAAGTGATTTAGATTAGAACTTCAAACATGATATCCCTACACACCCAGGGGATATTAGAATTATGCCCTATTATACAGAAGGTCAAAAATCTGCAAATTTACATGAAATTAAGTTAAACTCATAATAGAAAAAAATGTTATTTTTTTTCTGAACATTTATTTCCATGATAGTATACTCAAACTATTATTATCACATAGCATAAAGTTAACCATGGAAAAATATTCCTATAAAAAATGAATGCTGAATCCTCTCCTGCACACTTCCTACTCTTTACAATTAACCTGTAAGTACTGTCAGGTATCACAAAATGTAAATAAGTTAAATCAAACCCTAAAAGTCACACACACACACACACACACACACACACACACACACTAGAATAAAAGTGCTTATCAGCAATGAATACAAAACTGCTCTGTTTCAGAAATGAAAATCACTTAAACAGCTCCTTTAAAAAAATTTTTTTAATGTTCATTTATTTTTGAGAGAGCAAGAGAGAGAGAGAGAGCACAGCGAGAGAGGGGCAGAAAGGGAGGGAGATACAGAATCCGAAGCAGGCTCCAGGCTCTGACCTGTCTGCACAGGGCCTGACGTGGGGCTCGAAATCATGAACCTTGAGATCATGACCTGAGCCGAAGTGGGATGCTCAACCCACTGAGCCACCCCGGCACCCCTAAACAGCTCCTTTAAAAACATCAGGACAGGTGCTAAAATTCTTGATTTCCCTCTTTTTGACCTCACATACTTCCAAGCCTCATTTTAAAAAATACTCTATATTAAATATCTAGAATTTCTATAATAATTTTTGCTGAACACATTCATGAGTACTTAAGGAAAAGTGATAGGCCTAAAGAAGACAGGCCATCAAATAGTTAAATGTATGGGCCTTCATGTTTTCCTAAAGTAGATGGGTGGATATGAATAAAAGAGAGCATCTTCAGGTGAATATAGTCACTAGGTTGGGATTAGTTAATTGCACTATAAAATTATTATGATCTACAGGATAAGAGACGTGATATACATTGTAATTTCTAAACCAACACATTAATTCTGTGAGGCAGAGTCTCACCTATATGTATAGTAATTTACATACACTGCTCCATTATTATAAGTGAGATTTATATACAAACTGTTTTTAGTAGCTAGAGAGAAACCTAACTCAATAAAACCATTTCAAGGGGCACCTGGGTGGCTCAGTCGGTTGGGCGTCCAACTTCGGCTCAGGTCATGATCTCACGGTTCGTGAGTTTGCACCCTGCGTCGGGCTCTGTGCTGACAGCTCAGAGCCTGGAGCTTGCTTCAGATTCTGTGTGTGTGTTTCTCTCTCTCTGCTTCTCTCCCAGTCATGCTCTGTGTGTCTGTCTCACTCAAAAGTAAATAAATATAAAAATTTTTAAAAAAAATAAATAAAAAATAGAACCAGTTCAAGTTTTTAGGCAGAAATCAGGGATTAGACTACCATAAGCTAGAGAATGTCAATATTTCACATGTCAAAAGACAATGGATATAGAACATGTTTATACCATGACTTATTATGTTAATAATTAGACAAAATAAATAAGAAAAATGAAATATCTTTATTGAAAACACTTTCAGAAGTCTCTAGTGACCTTCGTCTCACCTTAGGTAGAGTTTTCCTCATGGTTCACAAGTGATATGCTCAGCCCAAACTTCAGCCAAGGTCATTATTGTTACAGTTTCTATTCAAACACATTTTTAGTCTTTTTACTTAGGAAAAAGACAGAAGGGATTTCTTAGAGGGAAACAACTTGGAAAATGAAGAGAGATCTATAATTTTAGTTTACACAGCTTACAGTAAAGCTGAAGGTTAAAGCAACAAAACAGCAAAACCCAACTCACATCAACAGAGGCGATTGCTTTAAGGTTTTGTAAATGAAGAAAAAGAAGTAACAGATCTAGTTTTTAAAGTGATCCCAAAATATGACTGAGTCTGTTTGTTGGTAGACTACAAGAAAGAAACGTATTTAAAAGAAAGATTTATTAAAACATTATTTTCTCAAAATGTCTGCGAGTCGTCTATGCTAGGAACATCACATTTCACCCTACCATTGGCATCTGTACAGATCCGTAAGTGGGTTCTAGTCGGACACGCAGACTCATTAATTCTCTCTTTATCACAATCCCAGAACATCTGGGTATTGCCCTTTAAAACAACATCAGGTTAAGAAAACAAACCATTTCTCAGACCTGACAAAAGGTTTTGAGTTACAGGATAGACAGTCTTAGGGTGAATACATTAATATGTTTGAGTATCTTATGCAGGCTATTTAGAAGTTGATTCCCAACTTTATAAAATTCTTTATACCATGCTCTGCACTTCTCTTTTTCCAGCCTTGTCCCCAGATTTTGGCTAAAACTGAAGACAATTATTGTGTTTCAGGGAACAAACACATTTGAACAAATTAAACCCGGTCTCAGAATATTTGGGTAAGAGTTAAAGATCTCAATGCCCCATGCCAACTCATTCTTGGGACAACCTAATTGGAAGGAAGACTTAGTTTGTTCTCTCAGACCCTGGATATCCTAGGAAACTTTTAATTTTTGAACTATTATATCTTCAGTGATTCACCCAGAAGGTTTTTTATTCCTTTTCTTCTTCAAAGATACATCATGCCTCTCCTGATGCATCATTACTACTAAAGAGCCAATAGGATGATTTGGCTGTCATACATATGAACAAATTTGCTTCCAGCATTTTGTATAGGAAAGAGAGTGTTTTTTATTTAATGTTTTGGGTAAAACAAACCTCAGAGACAGCTAGTAGATTCACAGCCTTAATGGAGATGCCAGACCCCTTTGGATTTTGTATATAAGTGATATCACCACCCATAAGACAGAAAAAAAAATGGGTATTACCAGATCTGAATTGACCAGACTTTTGGAGTGTATAAGTGTGAGTATGTGTGTTGTTCACTCCACAGATGTGAGTTTAAATCAGCTTTCCAAAAGTGTAACACTTTTTATTTTTTTTTTTGTAAACAGAACTTCACACACTACTTTGACAAGATTACAAATGAAAACTTCCCTTCAGATTGTTAATACAACAGCAAAAATAATTTCACTGGATGTTTTTATTTTTATTTTTATTTTTTTTCACTGGATGTTTTTAGATTAGATTGGTACGTCAAGTCAATCAAAATAAAAGTTCCTTGATTTGCCAAATGTAAATTATATGTAACAGGCCTCTTTAAAGCATCTATGATCGAAAGCTTCATTGTATAAGGACCATGAGCAAAAGCAAAAGCAAAAACAAAAACAAAAAACAAAAACAAAACACAACTTTTGAATATGTAAAATGAAACCCCAGAGTTGTTTTATTTTAAATGTGCTGTTGTTAGCATTTTCAAATGCAAATGGGACATTAAAACACACACATATACCCACAAGTTTAATGCTTCCATTTCACCTCTTCCCGTTTTATTCTTTTAATAGCAACGCACAAAGAGGAACTTTAGATAACTTTTCCCTGCAAAGCCCAGTGTAGCTGTACGACTAACTACCCCCGAGCTTCCACTTAAGGTTACCTGACATCACAAGTTCTGCCAGATGTAGTTTTGCTATTGGATAATTTGATTTGCTGACAATGTGCACTGCCTTAAAATAGGAAGTGCCTAGGTGACTGGTGTCCAAATCACACATATTCTTTTGGTTAAAAGGAAATGTGAGTCTGAATTTAGCCTTTAATTACATTTCCTTCCCTACCTCCAACAAACAAATTTTTATAACCTCCCCAATGGAAAAAAAAAAAAAAAAAAAGGACATGTTTTGTGAATTACTACTTTGGAGGCAGCCAGGACCAAACATTATTGAGAAAATTTCCTATTATTTGCATTAATCAAAGATGTACATCCTCTTGTGTTTTTGGTAGTTTTATCAAATAGCTAATGTCTGCCTTGGAGGCCTGGTTGGCCACAGGATTTGAGGCTTTTATCTAAACTACTAACTGGTAAATTGAAATTACTCTTGTAAGAACCTAACGCAGAATAAAACAAGCTATATAGTATATGCAAAATAATATAGGACAGCTTCTGTGTTATCTCAGGCACTTGGATTGCCTCAAAAGCATCTTAATTTCAGGGCTAAGAATACACCCAGGTCCTGTAAAAAATTAAAGTTACCATGGGTGAAAAAGAGGACTCCATGTCAAAAAAAGAAACAAAATAATAACATCACTTAAGAGAAGCCTTGGAACTAAGCATTTCTTAAATTATCTCCCCTAATAAGTTGTGTCTGTCTTTTTTGTTGTTTCGCGTTAGCCCTGTGGAGGCTGCACTGTTCCATCAGGATTGTTCTGTCAAATGAAAAACCTGTCTACATTTTTACCATGTGCTTAAACAAGCAAGACTAAGTATTAAATCTGAAGGCTCTGTACTTTAAGAAACGTTTTTACAAGTGGAAAGTTATTCAGCTTAGATAGTTCATCCATTTTCCAGAGCCTTTTAAACCTGCATAATATATTGAATGTCAAAAAGCTATAAAATCTCTTTAACTATTGATATCTATTTGTAGATAGCAATATAAATCCTGCCATAAATTTGAATAAGTAAATGACTTTATCTAAACAAAGATTTGGAACATCGTTCTACTGTTACAGAGACCTAGTCTTCTTGTTATATTGTATACCAGCGAGCTTGGATTTTTTTTTTTTTTTTTTTTTTGACACAGTTTCTAAGTAATTGCCATACAAAGTCAATATTGGACACTTTTAAACAAAAGTTGGGTTAACTATAATAGAAACGTAACTTCTTTCTTTTTTTTAAATGATTTTTTTATAATTTTAATTTAATTTTTTTTTTAATTTGCATCCAAATTAGTTAGCACATAGTGCAACAATGATTTCAGGAGTAGATTCCTTAATGCCCCTTACCCATTTAGCCATCCCCTCTCCCACAACCCCTCCAGTAACCCTCTGTTCTCCATATTTGAGTCTCTCATGTTTTGTCCCCTTCCCTGCTTTTATATTATTTTTGCTTCTCTTCCCTCGTCTTCATCTGTTCTGTGTCTTAAAGTCCTCATGAGTGAAGTCATATGATATTTGTCTTTCTCTGACTGACTAATTTCACTTAGCATAATACCCTCTAGTTCCATCCACGTAGTTGCAAAGCCAAGATTTCATTCTTTTTGATTGCCGGAAATGTAACTTCTTTCTACTGTGTTTCTGTACTGTAGATACAGGTGCTTATAGCTACAGAAATGTTCCGATAAGTATGAAAGGAAAAACACTGTAATATCATGGTGAACTTTCTTCAGATAGGGCTTTATATTAGTTAAGGTATTGTTAGCTGGCCAAACCAACTAACCCAAAAGTTTATGCTTCGCTGATATAAAGTCAAAATTAAACATGCCTAATCTGAGGCAGTTTTTTTTTTTTTCCCAAGTGATACTTGAGGGACATAGTCTTTGTACATCTTGCATTCAATAGATGGCTTCCAGTGTAACCACGATAGCCTCTGTCTGCTTTGTGATAGGGGAATCAACATGGAAGATCACAGGGGCCTGTTCTGAAAGGGACATATGTATTCTTCGATTCCATTGGCTAGCACTCAGTCACAAGGCCACCAAAAACTGGAAGGGAGACTGCAAAATTCAATCTAGGTCTAAGTGGTCTTGTGTGTAGGAAGGGAGGAGATAGGTTTTGTGATCAGATAGTAAGTCTCTGCGACAGTGCTATTTCACATGCCCCAACAGTTGCAAATCACATTGATCTTCATGGTTCTACTTTATTCATCAAACCCACTCATGATCATGCGACCATTCCAACTCTCATTGCTTTTGTTCATGCCCTTTTCCTTTCTTGTTCGAGCTTTTACAACAGCCTCCTAGCTAGTTGGCCTGCATCTGATCTTCCTCCATTTGAAATTTAGGCACTGCATAAGGGCTAACATTCTAAAACACAAATATCATAAAATCATTCCTTGCTGCGACAGCACTCGATTGCCCACAGGGTATAAAGGCTTGAATCTTTCCATTGGCATTTGATGCCCATCATGATCTGGCTTTCTTAACTTTTCCATATTCATCCTCTGTGAGTCTCCATATTTAATTTCAGTGACACCAGACTACTTGAACTTCTTGAAGCAGGGTGCATATTTACCTATCTGCATATATATGCATATGTATCTATTCCATCAAAAGCCTTTTCCTTATTGTTCTGTATGGATAAATTGCACTTATCCTTTAATTTAATATCTTCACTTTTTACAAAATTTTTATGGACTTTTCAAGAAATCTTGATTTTTTTTCCTTATAAATAAACTAAATATTCCACTATCTGTAGTACTTGCATATACCCATATCTATTAGTTTATTCTTCTATCTCCTTCTTAGGATTGGGAGATTCTCAGTCTTATGAATGATGTGATATTCTTCTTGATCCAATTATTTCAGCATAAAATCTAGCACATACTGGGCTAAAAGATGAATAGAATCCAATCTTTGCCTTGAGCTGGCTAAATTATTTTGAATGAATGAATGATAGTCAAAAGTATAAGATAAGCTTTCATATTAATGTGACCATACCATGATGTGGGAATTTAAGTGTAAACTCCATGGTTCAGGATTTGAGCTATTTGGTCAAACGGTATCATGTTAAAGAAGTTCTATCAGCTTCATCAGCTAATCTCAAATTATTATACAGATAGTCCCTATTCTTTTTTTTTTTTTTTTTGCCTTAAAGTTTATTTATTTATTGTGACAGAGAGAGAGCAAAAGAGCAAGGGCAGGGGAGGAGCAGAGACCGAGGCGGAGAGGGAGGATCTCAACCAGGCTCTCCACTGAGCCAAAATCAAGAGTTGGACGCTTAACTGACTGAGCCACCCAGGCGCCCCCATCCCTATTATTTTCAGTCGTATACTGTTGTTTACCCTGATCTTCTGCCACAAACTATTTTCTAATCAACAGCCATGACATTTTTTTCTGACCCAACATTTCTAAGGGGTAGTCTCTAATTAATCTGCCCTTGTTTTTCATTCTCATTTTGATATTTATTAAAACTATGTTTTCATGTTTAATCAACATCATTCCAGTAGACTGTACTCCAGTAGAGTCACATAGAAGTGGTCATGAAAGGGGAAGAAGAAATACTTGTACAAATAGATACAGTCTAATTAAGTAACAGAAAAAAAAAAACCTCAAAACTATTTTGATTGTTATATTGGTAACATTACAGCAAATCTGATTCCCACATACCAGCAAATCACCATCCAAATAATACCTATGTAGATATTTCAGGGCCATCACTGCCCAATTCAAAGACATTATTAACTATTTGAAAAAATGGAACTTATTTTGTATCCTCCAAAGAGCTTAGAACAATGCAATGAAAGCAGCAGGTAATTCATCATCATCATCATCATCATCATCATCATCATCAACTTCATCATTATCATCACAACTCGTTGATTGATTTTTGAATGACTATAGCATGTATCTCAATACTACACATGGTAACAGTTTATACTGACAATAGTTATAATATCATCTTATAAACTTGAAGCACTTCAAATGTGAGAAAATAACAGAACAAATCTTGCAAATTAACTGATTGATATTGTATACCAAAAGGAAAAAGTTTTGCTTAAGTGAACAATTCACATTTTAACCACTTTGTGATTGATAGAGATTCTCAACCCAGGATGACTTTACTCCCCATGGGATGTTTGACAATATCTAAGACATTTTTGAATGTCACAACTTGAAGGGGCTTCCGGTGAGTGGAGGCCAGGGATACTTCTAAACATCCTACAATGCTCATCAGGTAATTCCCTCACAACAAAGAATTATCTGTTCCAAAATATTAATAGTGCCAGCATCGAGAAACCCTGGGTAAACTTACACTTAATTTGAAAGACATTGTTTACCTCTGCCTTTTTTTCCCCCTCTGAGCACAGAATGGTACTAAAAAACCTAGACTATGATATACTTACTTATATGCTCACACTAGAACTAAGTTACTTGTAGCTTGTCAAAAGGAATAATGTAGGCACTCCCCAAAGTATCTCTAACAGTTTTGGAAAGAGTCTTCCAAGTTATCTATGAGGAAAAAAGAAGCTATTTGTTTATTTCCTTTTCATAGATTTTTTTTATGGACTATAATCTTTATGCTGGCATTCCCAATGTAGGCTTACTGAAACTATTCACAGAGTGTCTCTGTAGCATTTCAATATGTAAATAAGAAGTCATCCTTGATATTCCTTGCTTGCCCAAACACGAAATCCAGCTAGCAAACCAGTACTATGATTTCCATCCTTTTAAATGTCTACCGTATGGTTCTTCCACATAATCCCCATGATCACTACCTTTGTTGAAGCTCTCAGCACATTCCACCTGACCAACTTTCCCTCTTTTGGCCTTCAGGTACAATCTTATGTCCATCACTTCCATAAAATTCTTTACCTGTATTGTTGTCATGGTGACTTTTTAATCTACAAAAGTCATCATATATCTCTCTGAACTGGTGGCAATTTAATCTCCACCACAGGTCATCACTGAATGTGTGTGTGTGTGTGTGTGTGTGTGTGTGTGTGTGTGAGTGTTCACATTTAGGCCTAGAAACCTACATAGATCTATATACCTGTGTCTGATTTATGCTGCTTGCATTTATTTGGATTTGAACTCATAGACTCGGTGGATCTGAATCTCCAAGTTGGAATTTTTATCATGAAATTTCTCCTTTGGGTGAAAACCAAGGTTTTTCAACCATAAGGTCCTTTGTGATCAAGTTCCTCTGTAAATTTCTAGTATCTATCTACCTTTCCCTTATACTTGCCCTTTGGTGCTATTGTGCCAGATAATACAGGTCCCCAAGAGTAGCATTTTCTCATGCCTTCTCATATTCATTCATACTCTTTTTTCATCTTCTTCAACTTATGAACACCCACATCAAGAATTCATCTAGAATGTGGAATTATGATATGACCTATCAATTCCATTCTTTAGTTTATACCCCAAAGAATTGAAAACAGGTATTTAAACAAATCCTGATATGTGAAAGTTCATAGCTGCACTATCCATGATAGCCAAAACATAGAAACAACTCAATACCCAGGAGTAGAGGAATGGATTTAAAATATATGCTAGAGGGACACCTGGGTGGCTAGGTTGGTTAAGGGTCTGACTTCAGTTCAGGTCATGATCTCACAGTTCATGGGTTTGAAGCATGCATCCGGCTCTGTGCTGACAGCTGGAAGCCTGGAGCCTGCTTCGGATTCTATGTCTCCCTCTTCTCTCTGCCCCTCCCCAACTCACACTCTGTCTCTCTTTCTCTCAAAAATAAATAAACATTAATGTTTTTTTACACAAAAGGTCATATATTGTATTATCTCATTTACACAAAATATCCAAAATAGGTAAATCCATAGGGGCAGAGAACAGATTAATGGTTATCAGAGGCCAGGGGTGTGGAAGGGATGGCATTTGTCCAATAAATGGGTACTAGGTTTCAATGGGGATGGTGAAAATATTTTGGAACTAAGAAGCAGTTACTCTTGTACTACATGGTGAATGTACTAACTGCCACTAAATTTCACACTTTAAATGATTAATTTTATGTTATGTGAATTTTACCTCCTTTACAGAAAAAGAAAAAAAAAAAAGTTCAGCTCAGCCTTCACATTGGACAGAAAGCCTTACTGACCTTAACTGTGTTTGAAATACCCTTCTTCTTGACTCCAAAAACCGTGTCTCTCTCTCTAAAGAGACCATACATATTTTAATTGCTTTACTTGTGTCTTTCTCTCAACTCCAGACAAATTGCAAATTTTGTTCTCGTATTTCTTATCTTTGTCTTTCAAAATTTTATATGGTTTTGTTTACATTCTAAAAACTAAATAGGCTTCCTAATCTGAAGTAACTTAATGATAGATATCATTAAGATACATATCTGTTTTCTTAATGAATGATAAAATCTGTTTAATCACATTTAATTCACATTTAAAAATGAGATATTTTTGAAGATGTGTAGCATATCAGTAGATTTTTAAATGTATATTACTTTTGATTTCTGAGTGCAGACAGTGGATATATTTGGCATGGTAATTCAAAAACCCAAGGAATAGGTTAATCAAACCTATATATTGGTAGAGTATTTATAGAGTGCTCATTATTGATCTGACCACTTAATATAGGTTATCTACTCTCCATTGCTAATGACTCCACATAATTCACATTCCTGCTCAGATATCAAACTCAGAGAGGCCATCCGTAGAAACCTTGTCTGAAAGGTCCCCCAGCTCCATGGTGTAAAATTGTATCTGGACCATTTTTCCTATTTAAATTTGTATTATTTACTTGTTTAGTTATTAAATGTTGTTTGTATCTTCCCAATATCTGCTACCGGTTGCTGTGTCACAAATAATTCTAAAATTTAGTGCCTTAAAACAACACCTATTTATTTAACTTATGATTCCACAAGTCTATAGGTAAGACTGGACATAGCAGGTCAATCGTTCTGGTCTCTGCTGGCTCTCTCAGTTATGTTTAGCTAATGGCTCTATCTGGGGTTGACTGGGTACCACAGTTTGCCTCCATTTATTTCTCATCCTTGAGCAGATTAGCCCAGGCTTACACATGACATGTTAGCAGAGGTCTGAGACAGAGCACGGAAGTGTGCATTCCATCAACCAAAACAAGTTACTAGGCCAATCCAGTTACAAAGGATGGAACAACAGAATCTACTTGCTCAATGAGAAAAGTTGCGAAGTCATAAGGATGTGGATAAAAGGTTAGGTGAAGAATTGAGGACATATTTGTAATTGATCTATCACAATGTTTAGCTATTCAGAACCTATACCCACACCCCCTCACCCACGTCCTTTTTTCTTTATATTCCTAGTCACTAATGCAAACTGGGCAGACTAAATGTATAGTGTAACAACTGCTTGAAGACCTCGGTTGTCCTACCTCCCTTTAAAATTGTACTGCCTTCTATTGCCTTGGTATTGACCAACCTTGGATTTATCCTTCTTTTTAAGACAGCCAAACCTGGGTTGTATGCATTTCAGGAGAGAGAGGTCAAATCATCAGTCAAGTCCCCATATCCCTGGATTCTTCCACTTCTGTCTTCCTCTTTTACTCCTTAGGCCTCTTGCCTGGAAAGCCTTATAGTTAAACTCACTCAAGTTATTACAAGCAAAACTATATTTAAGTCATTAAAAAAATAATAATGATGAAATAAGATTGGTGAAAATGCCTTGAAAATGCAAGATTAATAATGTTAAACTGCAGTGGTAAGGATTTCAAGTAGACATTTAGAATACTTCCTGATTATTACAGTTTGAGATATTGGCAAGTGATTTAAAGGAAAACAATATTCTCTTTAAAGATTGATCGCACACAAAAATAGACCACTTTATGGGTGGAATGCCTTCAATGAAATATTGCCAAGATATATTGGAAATACTGGAACAGGTGAAGGTTTGACAACCTGTAGTTCAAAGAGAGAAAAGAAATTTGCTACTTAAAATATTTCTACCTTGAGTAAGGAGACTGTATGTAAAATAATTTATGCCACAGAGCAAAAATACTTGTCATTATTCCTGCTGCAATGGGAGATAATGGAACATCTTTAAATTTGCAATCTGGACCAACATTTATTAAGACGGCCTCCTGACACCTCTATGGGAATACTTCAAATAATCAGCCCCAGTTTATCCAGGTAGAGGAATTTCAGCTCGAACATAAATAAAATTTTCTTGGCTTACAGTTTTGTCAGGTATTAGGTGAGGCTAAAACTTAAATCCCCAAATCTTTTTCTAACCTTACTTGTTTACTTGGCGACTCAAGTTTCCTTTTCTTTCCTCCGTCCCTCATCTCATCTCCTTCCCTCTTTTCCTGCTGAGAATTGCAATGAACTCACTTACAAAAATAAATGCAAAGCTAAAGGAATGTATGCCATAATCCACTGGTCCAAACCGAATGACCAAGAAAATATGACTTCATTATTTTAAATAAGCAAAAGGAGAATTACCTGTGGAATTTCTGTATTTCCTCCCTCTGAGAACATAAAGGTTTATGAAGGGTTAAAATAACATAAACTCTGCTTTTATTTTTAATGTTGTTGTTGTTGTTGCTTTTGTTGTTGTTAATGTAATGTTAAACAGATCAAGAAGCGGGCTCAATGTATCCATAACGCAGACTTAACAATTACCAGCTCAGGAGAACCTTCCTTCTCTGTAATAGTTTGAAGCAAATCACAGTCATCACATTATTTAATTTTTTATTACTAATGGCAAATGTTATTTTATAATAAGGAAAAAATCAGCATGACTGTGCCAGGCCCAATGGATTTCCCTTTGCCAGTTAAAATTCGAGGCTGGATGACTGCATTTTGTTACCTGCAAAGCACTCGGTACATAACATTCTGTCATTCTTTGAAATAGCAAATGGAAGTCATTTAAACCAGATGAGCGACAGGATGGGGAATTGGCATACCTACAGCACAGGATTCACGGCACCATTCACCTGTTTCAAGGAATGGAGAGTGGGTGGCCGGAAGAAGGAAACCCCTTTCACCCATTTAACCTGTAATTTGACAACATCTGTGAAGAATTATTCCCAGCATTGGCATCATAATTGTTGTATCTAACATCAATCACCAAGGAAGGGAGATTACTTTAAATAGATGTTAACGGCATTATAGTTTAACAACATGAAAGTCAAAAATGAGAGGAATGAGATCTGTAAGACAGTTGCCCAAATTAATCAAGGGGCTAGAAGACGCTACATTGTTTAATACAAAGTGAGTATTATATTTGCTTATAGAAGAAGAAGAGCTTAAGTTCTAGAGACCACCCTCTATCCTGTATTCTAGGTGTTAGAAAGTTGAGTATTTCTAAAATTTGTATCATGATGACCATGTGTGTGTGTATTTGTGTGTGTGTGTGTGTGTGTGTGTGTGTGTAAGTTGCTTCATTGTTAAGAATGCAATAGCAACATGAAAGTGTTTACACGGAATTTGAAAAAAGCAATGTAAATACTGATGCTCCTTTAAATAAATACTACTGATAAAATAATATACTCACAGTCCTATGGGAACCTGAACTTTCAACAAGGCCGAATGCACAGAACTATCTCTCGTTGGCTGCTGTTGAATGAATGACCTGCACCTAATATATTAAGAAAATATTTATGGGCTTATTGGATTACGGCCTTGGAGCCAAATACTTCTTCAAAATTGGTTGCTCATATTTATAGTTTAAAGGATGTTCTGCATGTTACAGTCTAAAAAACTCTTCAAAACATTTTCTCAACTGCCTGCCAAGACATAACCCTCTCCTGGTTTTTCTCCTACATCTGAGCCTACCCCCTTTTTCAGTTCTGTTTCTTGTTCATCTGCATTCCCATTCATGTAGTCAAGCCACAAATGTTTATTTTCAGGTTAGATAATATGTCCCCTGAACTCCACGCTTGCATATTCGGTTGTCGATGTGTTGCCTCCACTTGGGTTCCGCGTCTTTTCTCAACACCTGCTTCTCCCTTCCACTGACTTTCTGCTTTCAGAAATGGCATCGCCATCCCTCCAATTCAATCCAAAAAAATCTGAGTCACCTCTAACTCCTTTTCACTCACAATCTACAAAATGTGCTGACAACTCTACCTTCAGAATACAACCAGAATCTGACTACTTTTGAAACATTCTACAGCTACTGTCATATCCCACCCACCATGATCTCTATCCTGAATTATGACACTAGCCTCCAAACTGATTTTTCCACTTTTGCCCTTGCTTTCCTAAGTCTATTCTCAGCACAGCAATAAGTGTGATCCTTTAAAAACAAAATCATATCTTGCTACTCTTCTACTCCAATGGCTTCTCCTTTCACTAAGAATAAAAGCTGAAGTCTTTACAATTGACTTAAAACTATTTCCCACACTCACACCATCTCTCCTCTCTTCCCTACTACTCCTTGAACACACAGGCACGTACCCCCACCTAAGGTCTTTTGCACTTGATCTTCTCTCTTCCTGGGGCACTCTTACTCTTGATATCTGTAAAGACTACTTTCTCATCTCCTTCAGGCCTATACTAAAATGGTACACTATTGGGGAATGATCCTTACTATCTATAATTCTACCATGCCAACAATCCTTTTGTCTTTTCTCTACCTAATTTTTTTATTGCAGCACTCATAACCAGCAGTCATCACCATATAATCACTGTGCAATTGTGTTTTGTATTCATTTATTTTATTTACTCTCTGTTTCTCTTCATTTGGCTGTAACATGTTTTATTTTATAGTTACACGGTTGAGAAAGGCATAGAGAATTTGGTTGGAAAAGATTCAAGGTGGATTATCATGTGATTTTCCATAGTGAAAACAGTGGATGCTATTACTTTATACTATTTTGAAAAAATGTTTAAGAGAAAGGAGGATCCCTAGGCCCTCAAGTACATGCAACATGTAATCTTGCAATTATGGATAGTCTCTTAGGTACGGATGGGAGTTGATAGAGATAGATGGAATAATCCCTTCTTTCTATCTCATATTTCTCTCATTCTATCTGCGTGCATATGTTTTCTTGGTGGAACAAACAACCAAACAACAAATAATTCTCCCATTAACCTTTTAGCCAACATTTCTTAAGGCAAGAACAATTATCCAAACTATTTTATAGTGACTTGGTGCAATTCAAGAAATAATTTATGTAGGCTATTTTTAGTAGATACAATGTTTTAGGCTATTGAATTTTGGGGTTCACTATCAATATCTCCCTCCTCACTTCAAGACTGAGCATTCATTTCCCAAGCTGCCAGCCACGAGTGTTGGCTGATGATGGCACAAAGCTGACTCCTTCCCTGGGAGTTATCCTTAGGTGAGAAGCCTGTTCTGTCCAAGTTTATGCCTTATCCTCAAGTGCAGTTCACGTTCAATGACTAGGCAATGGAGAGCTACAAAAGTTCACAAAAGTCCCTCCTATTTGGGACAACTCTACAGGAATATCCTGATTCTGGGACCCCTCCTAAGATTGGGCAAGGACTTTACCCCAACAGAACCCTCTCAGTATAGCCAGGATGATTCCTATTTCAAAAACCATGACATTATTATTACCTTAAATGGTATTAGCTAGCATTTCTTGTTTGCTTATTATATATCAGACAGTATATTGATCAATGGCGATGGCAGTAAAGAAGGACAGAACTTGAGCAAATCCCTGGTCATAAGAGAAAGAAAACATGGTTCTGACAACAACAAAATATAACTGTAGCTCAGAAAACATACATAAACCCTGAGGTCCTATTGCAATTGAATAGCTTTAGAGTAAAACAAATTCAAATTTGATACTATTGATTTAATATCTAAAGTGTGTTTATGCTTAAAAAATATAACAAATATAAAATTCAAGCTTTATATAAAACCATTTACTTGTAAGCTAATCAATTGCACCAAGAAATACTAAGTCTTAAAAACATGAAATCTATAAGCCAAAATATTAATTGACCAGGTAAAAAGATTTTGATGTACAGATACAATATTATCAAGAAAACCAATAGTCCATTCCACAAGCCTAGAAAGGAAGGTGAAGACAAATACTGAAGATCCCCCAAAAAAGATCTGAGGAGCCCTTCTATGTTAGCACTGTGGAAGTGAGAAGTGGTTGTGTTGCATAGGTGGTCTCTAGAACAAGTTTTAATTACACTGAGTAATAAAAGAAACTGCCCTTTATGGTGAGAGAGAACTCATAAAATTTTTGTACAAATGCCAGGTAATGTTTGCATTAGTGTCCATGAGGGGTTTCGTTTTTGCTGTTTTCAGCTATAAAAGTTCCACCTAAGAAAATAATGAAGATCCTGGTATTCCTTAACGTTTTCTGAATCAAAGCTACTTCACAAGTCTGTCCATGGCAACTTTGGTAATCTGACTGTCTATCACATACTAAAAAAAAAAAAAAAAAAAAAAAAAACTTAACAGAATGTGAGGTGACTTCCCCAAATTCCTACTATCATGTTATTTCTTTCCTGAAATGAACCACATTAAAAATTTAGTTGACTAGGGAAATTCTCATTAACTTTCTGTTTTACAAATCATATATCCTAAGAAAATTTACCCCCCAGAAATGTGCTTGTTTTATCTGTTCCTTCAAAATTCTGTCATCTCTCCAGTCTAACTTGTCCTTCACTAGATATCCAAGTTATTTCTTTGTATATATTTGTACAGTGTGACAGAGAGTCAAGGGCACAGGTTTTGGATTCAGAAAGATGTGGCTTGAAGTCCTTAGTTTGATAGAAATGTGACCTTGAGGAGAAAATATTAATCTATCCTAGTTTTACTATTTATATTGATAAATGATGCTAAAAAACCTTGCATGGTTTTAGTGATTGATAAGTAAAAGTATTTAATACATAAAGATTTCCTGTTGTGTCTTAAACACAATTAAGTACTCAATAAATGTTAGCTGTTATTATTTTATCATAAAAATGAGTCTCTCTGTAAATACTTCCCTGATTCACCCATGCAAAGTTAAATACTCCCACTAGCATCTCAGAGTTTCATTCGCACTCTATATAAATTGTTAACATGAAACTTATAATATTATCACTTTTGCATGCTATACTTTTTCTTTGTAGCATCTTTGAGTTTACCATTAGCTGAACTCTTTAAATAATTTCTTTCTTCCTGCTTTTGCTCTATCTTTGATATAACCCCATTAATTAAATCATTACAGAAAAAGATCATGATCTTTTTACATGTTTGCCTCATATGGTTAATGACTTTGACGGAAAATTATAGCAGAGGCTGGTGGCTGATTGCTAAAGCCTTTCCCTCTCTTCCTTGTCAGAATTCCTGTCTCATTTATAGTTAAGTATGGCTATAGGGCTGCATTCCAGCTACACTATTGTGAGCTGAATCAATGTGTATCATATAGCCAGGCCTCATTAAAAAAAATCTGCTCCTACATTATCCACTATGTGTTTGTCCTTCCAGCTTACTGCAAATAAGCACAGCCACTATGGGACACCATGTTAAAGATGGCTCCCAGACACCAGAAATGGAGGCACTCTGGGTTCCTGCATCACTACTTTGAGGAGGGACACTTACAGATCAGAAACAACCATTTTATAAATAGGAAATAAACTTTGATTATGTTAGGCTAGGGATCCACTGATGTAAACTTTTTTTGTAAAGGGCCAGATAGTAAATATTTTCAGCTTTGTGGGCCCTGTGAACCTTTGTTGCAACTCCTCAACTCTGACATTGTACGGCAAAAACAGCTAAAGACAATCTGTAAATGAATGGGTGTGGCCATGTTTCATTAAAACTTTGTGGCACTGAAATTTGAATTGCATATAATTTTCACATATCATGAAATAGTATTCTCGTTTTGATGTTTTCTAACCATTTAGAAAAGAAACAACCATTCTTAGCTCAAGGGGCATAAAGACCCAGGCAGGGACCCTTGGACTATAATGTACCCCCTTCTGTTAGGCCACTGAAACTTCAGAATTTATTAGTCACAGAAGTAATTGTTAGCTTACAAATACAAGAGCTGTAATTTATTCATTCTTTTTTATTCCCAGGAACAAAGAGGGTGCATAGTAGGTGGTCAATAAGCTGTGCAATGAATGAATAAATAAGTGAAGGGGTGAATTTAATCTGACTGTATCTTTGTCACAGGATATCATTCAAAGCAGAAGACACAGCTAAACAAAATGGAATAAATTCCATCATTCCTCAGGGTGCATGGGTGGCTCAGTCGGTTAAGCACTTGACTCTTGATTTGGACTCAGGTTTGAGACTTGTGTCAGGCTCTGAGCTGACAGCACGGAGCCTGCTTGGGATTCTCTCTCTCCCCTTCTCTCTGCCCTTCCCCTGCTCTTTCTCTCTCTCTTTCAAAATAAATAAGTAAACATAAAAAATACATAGTTCCTCACTGCTGTGTGTCATCCAATGAATATTCTACATAAGTATTTGAGGATAATAAAAAGGTGTTTAAATTTTAACGTATTTATTAAAACAGAGATTCAAACACATACAAGAACAAAAGTATTGCATGAGTCAACATGAAAAACATAATGATAAAAATGACTTTTTGTAATAACTAATGCACTAAGATAATACTATAATAAAAAGTCATTATCAGTGTTCGTTTTAATATGATCTTAAAATTGAAGGCTTCAGAGAAAGTGAGATAGTTACCACCAAGGATTATTTGCTCTCATTCCATCCCGGCCATTCCTTTGTGGCACTTATCTTGACTGTAAAATACTCATTATTTGTTTTGTTCCTTCTTCAATACATGCTTTCCCATTTAGATTTTAAGCCGTGTCATGGAAGGACCTTGTCGATTTCACTTGTATATTCTCAGCAATTAACCTAATTTTTGGCATCTATCAGACACTAAATGCATATTTGTGAAGTGAATAGATAAACCATACCTATGAGTCTGTTTAATTAAATACAGGAGAATAGTTGGAAGCATATTTATCATGAGTCATACAAAAATTTTATAAAAGGCAAGTATACTTTCCTTGGCATGGTCCAAGTGACTCCAAAAGACAATAGCCGTTTTCAAAATTCAGAAATAAAACCTCTAAATTAAAGAAAAGAGAGAGAAAGAGAGAGAGAGAGATTGTCATTCTGAACAAAAATGATGGTCCTTACATCTCTTTAGCAAGAAGTAATGGGATTCTTTGTGCAAAGCAACTATGTCCTGGTCATATAGAATAGGAAGAAAAACAGCTGCTGTTGAAATAGGTTGAAGGAAGCCTGGGCCTTATAACAAATGTAGTGGTCACATTTAAGTTTGCTCTATGAGTTAAGCATGCCAGACCAATAGAAGACATCAGAGGAACTTCAAAAGCCTGAATCACCTAAGCAGCCTGGCAAAGAATGCCATTTTTAATCACCTTAGGTCGATTTATGAGCCTGGAACTCTCTCCCAAAACCCAGCAATTCCCTGAGCTTAATTCAGGTACATATAGTTCCAAGCTCATAAGATTTTACCCTTGGTGTCAGAGGATCAGAACAGAAAATGAAAATACTGCCATATAAACAAAGCGTAGTGTTTCAGCCACACATCTCCCTTTTAAGAGAGTATATGGGGACTTAGAGAGGGAGAACAATTCTCAGATATATAGCCCACCTAGGTAAAGCACTTTCAAATGTACTTCATTTATTTATTTTAGGCCATTTTTGGCTCGAAATCATGCAAAATTACTGTCTCTAGTTTCATTCTGCTCTTTTGAAATAGTCCAGATTTTGCGCTAAGAGTTTAAAGCCACAGCAAAGAGTGAGGCCAAGAGGGAAAGCTTTTGAAGAGTTCTCACAGCTGTGAAAACACGGGCCTCAGGCTGTGTGTAGAGTTACTTCAAACAGCTGTTTCAGGTGACTAAACACCTTGAGTCTCATTCATCAAGTGTTGTTTATCCTGGCTGACAGACCAGACTTGGAGAATTAACTCAGAGAAAAAAGATGTACTACATACCAAGTATGGGAAAGGACCTAGTTCTTTACGTGGGAAGCAAAGAAAAAAAAAAAAAAAATAACAATAATAATAGACTGAGTACATTTAAAATAAAGCAGGACAGAAATAATTTTGTTTTATGTTAACACTTCTTGTGATACCCTTTGAATCTTTACATCCAACTACAGATGAAACAATATTAATGACTGGCCACTTTTTGATCCCGCAAACAGAATTGAGATATACAGTGCCTACCTTCAGAGAAATACCTCGAATAAATGCTCACAAAACTTCTCGTCAATTATCAGAGAGCACAATATTAGGAAAGTAGGTATAAATAATGCATTTTCATTATTTTTAAAAAAGGGAAAAATGGCTTTCCTCTTGTCTAGATTCACTGCTTTATTGCAAACATTGTCTCATCAAGTCTTGGCCATAGGGTTCATCACCCAGTATTAAAAAATTCTTTCATCTAATCTATTCAAAAAGGTGACATGATAATATATTTTAAACCATGTAACTATTTGCATGGATCAAAAGAAGAATGAAATAAAATGACACGAGTCAGTGTCAGGCGAAGTGTTACTAGTTAAGTAAGCTTTAAATATTGAAAGCCAGTTTTAATATTTCCTTTTAATCTAGAAATATGTCACTTGGTAATTTTTTTCTTTATAACATCACTGTGGTTACGAACAACATTTTCCATGGCTTCATACAGCACTAAGCAGAAAAACCTGCCCTACCCTCTCCCTTGTCATGACTGACGTTGTCGGCTGTCACTTCTCCTGGCAATTAATTTACCATTTATATTACGGCAGGCTTAAAAAGACCTTTTTGGGGGCGCCTGGGTGGCCCAGTCGGTTAAGTGTTCAACTTTGGCTCTGATCATGATCTTGTGGTTAGTGGGTTCGAGCCCCGCATCAGGCTCTGTGCTGACAGCTCAGAACCTGGAGTCTTCTTCCAATTCTGTCTCCGTCTCCCTTTCCCTCTGTCCCTCCCACTCTCACACTCTGTCTCTCTCTCACTCTCTCAAAAATAGATAAACATTAAACATTTTTTTAAAAATTAAGACCTTTTTTCAGCTTCCCATTTGCTAGTTTATGGATGATATTTCAATATTGCCTTTATTTGTCTGATCTTTTTTTCCAGGTGAAAATGGCTTTCAACTTTTTTTTTCTTTTTAATCAATAAGTTTAGAAGGAGTTCTCCAGCTCTACTCTGCATAGTGATGATTTGGGGGTGTTGAGGAAATGCAGATTCTGTTTTATCAGATCTAGGCAGGGCCTAAGTTTCTTCATTTCTAACAGACTCTCCTGTGAATATTCAGGCTAATGATCCAAGGACCATACGTTGAATAGCAAGGCACTAAAGAAAGAATACTAGTTTTGAAGAGCAAAGAGGGAAGACAGTTTTTTTTCTTTCTACTTCACTTTAAAAACTAAAAATTTTCTTTCTCATCTACATAAGAATAGAGACAAACATGAAACATTTGTTGCCCAGCCATTAGGCAAAATCATGATGGAAAACAAGGTCATAGAGTCAGGCCATTGTACTTAAAGTAGAGGACTACAGTATAGAACGTGTGTATTTCTGTACATTCGATGCCAAGTCATCTAAAGAGGTCGGGGATGTTAATCCAAATAGAACACGAATGTGATAAGTCACTTTACATCTTCCAATAATATAGCCCGTGATAAGGACGGGTGAGGTGCTTTAGGGGGAAACACACCTGAAAGGGGGATGCTTGTCACATCTGGGCAATAATGCTGGTGGGGTCAAGGGCAAAGAAACATAATTTTCATTCACAAAGAAATAAAAGATGCAAGCAAGCAAACCACAAAGTCCTGAACTAGGGAGGCAAAAGAAATTAAGGAAAGTATAAAGAAGGAAAATTAATTGAAAGCTATTATTCTACAGTATAGAATCCTATAACACACCCATTGCACCACTTTATAGATGAGGATGGTGAGTCACCACAGTAGTCACCTCATTTATGTAAATGCAGGTAATAACTGGTAGAGATTCAAACCCAATTCCTTCTGACCTTAAAGTCACTTTGTCTACCCTAGTTGTCTCAAAAATAGGATAGGGGCGCCTGGATGGCTCAGTCGGGTGAACCTCCAACTTCAGCTCAGGTCATGATCTCACGGTTGGTGGGTTCGAACCCCGCATCGGACTTTGTGCTAAAAGTGCAGAGCTCCGATTGGGATCCTCTGTCCCCCTCTCTTTGCCCCTCCCCCACTCATGCTCTCTCCCTCTCTGTCTTTCAAAAATAAGCATTCTAAAAAATAGGACAGATAAAAGGACGATGTAGGAGTTAAGGAAGCAGCTGATAGCAACAGTGTTTAAGAAAAAACTGAGAACTCAAGCCACATACAAATTTTAAGCAGTGTTACAGAAAGCCCACTTGAGAAGTGTGGTGGGAAAGAAAGGTGACCATGAAATAAGTCATAAGTAGTAGGAAATGGGTGTGGTATAGCAAATGTTCTGTAAAATGGATAACACACAGTAGTTACTGAGAGTTAATTATACAAGTTTTAGCACTAACTTTTCAGATGTGGGCCATTAGGTATGTTGCCATTCAATCTCAGCAGCTTTATATAAAATATCAGACCAGTCCATTCAAATTATTGAGGAATTACTATCTACCAGTTACTGTATCAGGGACTGAATTAATGAGACTTTATAAGGTTCATCAAAATATATTTGTGGGAAAAAATGGTTAGCACAGAGGTTTTTGGTGAGATTAAAATAGCTTCACAATGAATGCTTAACAGTAAAGTAATTGAATCATTCAGATCCGTTTATGGATGAAGGATGTTTCTGGATCACAAAAATATCAATATTTCTCTTGTCCCTGGCTTATGAGACAAAGACATAAGTTTTATGTACAATACAGCAATATGATTTGGAGAATTAAATTGTAAAGAGAAAGCAACATAAATTTAAGAACGACCAAGGTATCTTACATGAAATTTGTCTCCAGGGACAAATATCTTTCTGCCTCGTTACAGAAATAAGTAAGGCAATAAGCGCTACAATAATGAGAGTTAATCAGCTATGATGACTCCAGCATATAAAGGTGGGCATAGGGGATGACGCCAAAACTAACAACACATAAACCGTTCCTAACTATGGTGCTTCAGGAGATATCCGGTGTAGTTTTGTTGCATTTGCCTGATGGCAGAAAAAGAAAATGAAAACTTGAATTTTACCTTACCTAATTTATTCCTCTAAGGTTTTCACACACACAAAAAAGAGAATGTTTCTACCAAAATGAGATGCTTTAAAAGTAAAAAACGTAAGCTGGGGAAGGAGGGCATTTGCAAAAATCCTCCTAGGGTAGAATCCCTGAGGGCCAGGCGGTGCTCAGCTGTCACCCACTTTAATGTGCTCCCGTCTCAGTTCAACAAAGGGTTTTCTTTCTGCTCTCCTAACCTCTATGTGTGTCAGGAGGCAAATTTCAGCCTTATATTCTCCTTCTCTGCTATTTAAATTCTTACCAAAAGTTAATTTGCTTTGAGAACTAATACTCCACAGGAGAGTTTATCTCACAAGGAGCTATTACACTCACCTGCCACTGGAATTTTCAGGAATTAGAGAACAAATACAACTTAGGGATGAATATTTGTGAGGGCAAAGAAGGGTTATTTCCATAATTCTTCCATCTAAAAAAACAACGGACTTTATGAAAAGTTGGATGCAGTATGTTTGCAAACTTTCGCATACTGTATGGTATTTCTTCCTTTCTCTTTCTATTTTTTCCTCTGCCACGTACCTAAAATACCCCCAGAGTACCACTGAGTAAACCCTCTAAGACTGCTGTGTGTATCCCATAGTCCCTGATTCACAAACAGATTGGCAGCCAGTAGCTTACATGTGCTTCTGATTATGTTAATGAATTAGGGGTCAGGCCCTTTGACTCTTCAGTTAAGGCAATCTGAATCCAGTTAAAGGTAAAATTAAACTAAAAAGAGTTTTGGTTACCTCATAATCTCACCCAAAATAGCTCGTTTAATATACAGTGAAATCTGGCATAAATGAGAGTCTCTGATCTACGTACAACAAAGCTAGAAAACATAATTTCCTCAACTCGAAGAATGATAATAAAATATATATTTTACTCACTGAAGCAAATGCAATTACTCACATTTTCCACCTAATGCATGGTGGTAAATTCCATTCACAACTTCACAAGGTGAAAATGGTCAAATGCGGACAAACTTGGCTCTGTGTTTCAGTCTGCTCCTTTGAAAGCTCAGAAAGACAGCTGCCTAGTGTTCTACCACCTTATGTTAACACATAACCGTAAGGTGTGGGGCAGGGTACTACTCCCTAGAATGGGTTTCCAGGATAAGCAGGATCCACTTACATATCAAGAGATCAACACTTTGGGGCTATTGGTGGTTCCCAGATTTGATGCAAATGCTTTCTGTGTCAATAGGTTTGAGTGAGCATAAGTGAAAACAGAAACATAAAAGGAAATATAATCTCTAAAAGCTTTGAGTAGTTGATGATATATGCATTGTTCTCTCTCACATTTTTCAAGTCCAAACCTACTTGTCCAAATCTGTGAGATGAGGGAAGAGAAGGGAATTATGAACACCTTAATTTAGGTAATGAGCATTCAGGTTAAAGCAGATGGCAAGGCCAAGTTCTTTAATAGAATGGGTTCAGGAAAGGGGTGCCTGGGTGGCTCAGTCGGTTGAGCAACCGACTTCAGCTCATGATCTCATGATCTGTGAGTTCGAGCCACGTGTTGGGCTCTGTGCTGACAGCTCAGGGTCTGGAGCCTGCTTCCAGTTCTGTGTCTCCCTCTCTCTGCACCTCCCCTGCTTGCACTCTGTCTCTCTCTCTCTCAAAAAATAAATAAACATTTAAAAAATTTTAAAAAAATCGGTTCAAGAAAGAATTCTCCTATAGGAACATAAATGACAAGGTGTAGAATCAAAATAGAGATCCATATTCAACATAGCATTTTCTTTTGAAGGTTAGACTATCTTTAAAAAGGTAAAGCAGATTAATTTTTCTGATCATGAGGAGTTTGAAATGCTGTACAACAAATTATTATTAAAGTGGATTTCCGGTATAAGTCTACTGGTCAAGATTTATTAAGCACAGCAGTGATCAAAGCATTTTATATGTTTGAAATGTTTAATGCCCACACCAGAGGAGGCCATTGCTATTATTATCCCCATTTCACAGATGAGAAAGCTAGAACAGATTGCCCCAGGGCATATAACTGGTAGGAGGAAGAGCCATGGTTTAAACCATCTGAGAGTCAACACTGGTAACTGTCGACCACACTCTGCTTTCTGAGCATAACAACCTAAATAATTTCTTTACAAGTAGAGGTAGATGAGGTCTTGAAATTAGGTGGTGGTCTTGTCCTAACATGACTCAGTTTTGCCATAATGTAGTTCTCAAACAATGTGCAGGTCACCAAGATTAGTTGCAGAAGACGCCATTGGAGCAGAGTGTCCTACGACTGGGGAATAAGAATAGTTTCAGAACTGTGACTAGCTAAGCACTTCTCAATTTACATTTTGCCATGAGAAACTTATTGACACCCGTTGTGGTATCTTTATCCCATGTCAGCTTAGCTAGAACTACATTTCCCAGAATTCCTTTTCCTATAGCTAGGTTCCTGTGGCCATCAGAGAAATTTGTGTGAGATTTGCAAGGCAGAAGTGAAGAAGCAGATACTTTCGTGGTCTAAGTCACCCTAGGGTGGGTCCTATTGCCACTCACTTATGTGATTGCTGATATTGTCACTCATCTTCAGGGTATAGACAGCAGCCAGACTTAAGGGACTTCTTCCTCAACTGCACAGAACCCTGAGCTACATACACATGCACAAGGGGGGCCAGGTGACCCTGCAGATCACCTGCATCGTTGGTACTGGAGGCAGTGAGAGAGAGGCGTGATCCCAGTTTGCCCTCACAGGCTCCTGCTATTATTGCTTGGCACCCCCTACTCTATATCTATCTATCCTCCCAGCTGATGTCCTTACTGACATTAGACTTATCACCAGATGCAGGTATGGCAGGTTTACATAGACTGCTCAACCAGAATTGTGTAAAGTTTAATCATTCTCCTAAATTCCTTATTCTATATCTGCTCTTCTGAGTGAACCCTGAACAGTATACCATGTAAACCTTGTGGATTACTCTTAGAGAACTTTTGGAATTTGAAGCTATAGATGCTGTCAGTGATAGCCTAATCATGGTGGAAAAGACAAAGGTGAGAAAACATATTACTTCCTTAAAATTGGAGTGGGGAAAAAGAGTGCAACCAAAGCAAAGGGCATGCAATATAAGCAACTGAATCAAATATATTATTTGCCATTTATAAAGTGGGTTTACTTCCCCCATTGTATCCCTATTCCACATGTTATATGGATTAAGCATGCCATAGTTTTGTTACAGCAGCATGGAATTCCTGAGGTGGAAATTGTCTTGCTCATAGAAAAAAAGAGATAACTATAAATATCATTTATTCAGTGATTTGAACTTGGCTGGCAGACCAGCCTCCATGTGGGTATAACCTACATATTGAATAATAGCAGGAAGGCATTGAATCTGATGCCATAAAGCTAGCTAAATTCCATCTGCAGGGACCCTCAGGAAAAATTAAATTTTATCTAACACCACCTACCCGCAAGGAATGAATAGAGCCTGCCTAAGGCAGTTGTGTCCATCCTAGCTGCCAGAATCAAACTACATGTGATGACTAACTAGTTGTGAAGAAAAAAAAAAAAAAAGAAAGAAAAAAGAAAACACTTCAGAAAGTTAAGAAACTTAATGTATTAAGCACTTTCAACTCTGAAAGGAAATCCACAGCAAATTTCAGTACAGCTCGGCTAACCATATGGCCTGGTTTTCCCTGGACACTGGTCTATGTTTGCTTTACCAGAGTAAACATTCACAAACCCCTTTCATTCTCAAGTATGTCCCAGTTTTGCAAAATTATCTTTTACCCTACTAATAAGCCAATCACATGGAGATTGAGGACGAGATGAAATAATAAAAAAGGCTAATTTGTAAGGAATATTTGTGCATGCCAGGCATTGTCCTATAAGATTTAATGTGTTACTTTATTTGCTCCCAGCAAACACCCTCCCATCATAAGGAAAGTATCACTAGCACCCTCTCTGCTAGGGAATCTGAGGAGCCACATAGGAATAAGCAGGTTGCCAAAGCTCATAACGTTATAAGTTGGAGAGGGGAGCACTTGAAAAGCAGAGGTCTCAATGGCCATGACAATCCATAGCAAGAATCTAAGGCAGTATGAATCAAGACCCTCCCCAGGCTTACAAAGAATGATCCCCAGTCTCTGTCCCTCCAAAGTGCTTCAGTTTCCCATCACACAAACTGGTATTCTACACCAAAACGTGTGATGGTTAATTTTATGTCAGCTTAGCCAGGCTCTGGTGTCCAGTGGTTGGGGGTACACCCTATTTTACACATTGTGGTGAAGGTATTTTGTAGATGTAATTAACATTTATAATCACCTGACTTTAAGTGAATGGAATTACCCTCCATAATGTGGGTGGGCCTTATCCAATCATTTGAAGGCCTTAAGAGCAAAGCTGTGATTTCCCAGTTAAGAAAGAATTCTGCCTCAGGATGGTACCACACACACCCTCCCTGGGGTCCAATTTGTTGGCCTACCCTATTGATATGGGGCTCAAGACTGTGACTTCAATCCTTTCCTGAGATTACTGCCAGTTGAGTCTGCCCTATAGATTTTAAACTTACCAGCTCCCACAATTATGTAAGCCAATTTCTTAACATAAATCTCTTTCTCAATCTTATATAGACAGACTACATACTATTATTTTCCCCACTTTACAGATGAGAAACGGAGATGTTAGTTGTTACAATGTTAAACAATTACATGGTGAGGGAAATGGAATGTTAATTGAAACCTGGCAGACTCAGTGCTTAGTTACTCAACTATATCACAACTTAGTGGCACAAAAGCCCCAAAGTCAACAAAGTAGGGTAAAAAAAAGTCAAGGATTTGATGTCAAGACTCTTAAATCAGGTTTTAAAAGCTATGAATTGAGGCACCTGGGTGGGCCAGTCAGTTAAGAGTTCAACTCTTGATTTCTGCTCAGGTCACGATCTCATGGTTCATAGGATCAAGCCCTGCATGAGGCTCTGTGCTGACAGCATGGAGCCTGCTTAGAATTCCCTCTCTCTCTCTCTGTCCCTCCCCCACTCATGCACATGCTCTGTGCTCTCTCTCTTTCTCTCTCTCAAAATAAATAAATAAACTTAAAAAAAAAAGCTACAAGCCAAATGCCCTTGAGCACTTCCCTCTTTTAGTTCCAGATTCTTTATCTATTCAGAAAAGAGATGTCAATGATCTTGATATAAAGATAAAAATATGTCAACATATGAAAATTAAGGCATCATTTCTATTTTGTTATTTTCCAGATGAGAAGTCATATCTTGGGCTTTCTTCCAATAACCACAGCACATCCTGAGATATTGAACATTAAATAGCTCTTGTATCAGAGGAACTTAGCTATAGTACTCAGTTTCCCATCACACAAAAAGGGTTCTCATGGCCTTTTTTCATTTACGAATATTAACACAGGGAACTCTGGAACATTTTATCAGCATAGCAGCTTTGGGATAGCACCAATGCTTCTCTTAATCCTTCAGATTAGTTTGTGTGTGTGTATGTAAGTACATACCCATTTAACATGTTAAAAATTGAGGCTCTGAGAAGTTATGAAGAAAAAAAAAATAAGTAAGGAAAGGAAGAACAGGACCAAATGGATAAAACAAAGTACAAAAAAACCAAACCCAAACAAACAAACAAAAAGCCTTCAAAAAGCAATAAATATAAAACGAATAAAATGTGAATGTTTAGTAAAACAACAAGCCAGTTAAAAACCAAACTATGTCAGACACTGTGATAGAGCTGGGAAATGAGGAATCTTACCAAACTAAGGAATACCAGTGTCCTTAAAGGGAAAAATTTCCAAGTATTGTTTTTAAAAAATCTTTCACAACATACTGACTGACCATTCAGAGTATTTTGAACGCATATGAAAGTATATGCTCACAACACCATTCTTGGAGTAAAGATGCAATATAGCTTCCTTACCTAAATAGCTCTGCTTTTTGTTTCTTTCTTTAATTGATCAGCAGTACTGCCTTAAGGTGTATTTACACTCAGCAGGAGGCAAGGTAAGAATCCAGAAGCAAGAATGAGAATAGGAGAAATGAACATAAAAATCAAAGGAAAACACAGGGGAAGCCAAAACAAAGAAACAGAGAAGGCGATTTATTTTAGCAATATGGTGAACTGTGGGGGGAAAAAAGAAAAAAGAAGGAAAAAAAAAAAAAACAGAATAAAACAAAAACCAACATGAATATGGCAACTTGCAGGGACAGAGCCAAGAGAGCTTACTGAGTCACTTTGTGTGAAAGTCGAATCATGACTTTAATAAATTTAAAGCACCAAAGTCCATTTGGCATATCAGCTGTGTATGGCAAATGAAAGTGTCTATTTTACTTCCATAGGGTCAAGATACCTGGGGGAGAAGATTAGGTAAATGGCCCCAAATGCCAAGGGGGTTGTTAATTTTTTTATTGGTACATTGAGCTAATGCAGTTAACTATATAGATTCAGACTATAGACTCCTATATACCCTCATATCATTGACATTAATAGGGAAAGGGTACGTAAAAGATAGATGAGAGTTGAGCTGTGAAAGAAAATTCAGCCTTGTGTCTTTGTTCTCAGGACAGGAGAGAATGATATACTAACTAGTTTCTTCAGTTCATTCTGTAGTAATGTTTTTCAGACCTTAGCTCTTCCCTCCCTTCTCTACTACAAAGGGAGCATATGGCGCCACAGCCTTGCACAAAGAAAAGAAAACATGGTAGTAAATTATCTTAAATACACCTGAACTTATGATATCCAGAGTCAAGCTTTCCCTACATTTTCTTTTTCACATAATTCTAGATTTATTTTGCCATTTAAAAGTTTATTTTGGCCAGAGTCAAAATTTAATTTGTTCTTCAAAGAAACGTAACAATGGAAATACAAAGAGGAAGCTTTTGTTCACTCCCTGGGAGTTCTGAAAAGTAATAATTATAAAATGATAAGATTCTAAATGAAAATGTCACTTCGAAAGGTTGAGGTTGACAGCAGCACAGACCTATGTGAAGGGAAAAAAGTCACATTATATTCATGAACATAAATATAACCAGATGATGTAATTCTACATCTTTTGGTGATTTATTATACAAATGTTTCATAAGTTTGAAATAAAATCCTTTCTAAAAATAAATGTTCATTAGAAGTCCTAGAAAATAACACTTCTTTTGAAGAACAGTACTTATAAGATAGAAGTATTATTATTAAAAGAACGAATAGATCGATAAAATAGTATAAACTAAGAAAATTGATACACACATGACATGTTGAATCAGAGAACAATACATTAATTATTTCAGATATTTTCATTTATTTCAAGTCATGTCATTTGTTTAATAATTTTTTTAAGCTTCTTTATTTTTGAGAGAGACAGAGACAGCGTGAGCTGGGGAGGAGTAGAGAGGGAGAGAGGGAATCCCAAGCAGGCTCCTAGCTGTCAGCACATAGCCCAATGCAGGGCTCGATTTCATGAACCATGAGATCATGACCTGAGCTGAAACCAAGAAGTTGGATGCTTAATGGACTGAGCCACCGAGGCGCCCCTCCAGTCATGTCATTTGATCTGTATGGCACAAGTTGATCTGATTCCAGCCACCATACTGATTCCATGTATCCCTTGGAAATATACACACAAACACACATGCATACACCACCCATGCCACACAAACATATACAATCACCATCATAATAGAAACATTTTTTTTAATAATTATACAGTTAATTAGAGAGAAGGAACCAGCTTTTGTCAAAGACTATGGCCAGTGGGTCTTTTCTTGCTAGGATTTCTATGATGTTTTCTGTGTGGTGAAGTTAAGCAGCGCTCAGGAGAATGACTAACTCACACAGACATTTTCCAGCTTTACCTTTATAGATTTCTGAAACACCTGTCTCCAAAGTCTTGCATGCCAGAAAAATTGATGGCACAGTCACCTATATGTGTATGCACATGTACAATGCACGCAGGCACACATACACACAAAAGTTTATGCCTGAGTAACTAAATGTGTCAAGGTGCCTGGGTAGCTCATTCGGTTAAACGTCCAACTCTTGCTTTCGGCTCAGGTGATAATCTCATTGTTCATGAGATCAAGCCCCACATCGGGCCCTGTGCCAACAGCATGGACCCTGCTTGGGATTCTCTCTCTCCCTTTCCCGTGCTTGCACTGTCACTATCTCCCAATAGTTAAATAAACATTAAAAAAAAAAAAAAAAGAAGAAGAAGAAGAAAATAAAATGTGTCCTATCTGTGCACATATGAACTGTAACCAAACGCCACTGAAGGAGCTCCACAAGCGTCACTGAGTACCAGTTCGAAGTGTATGCTGTAGGAGGGCTGCTTCCCTAACACTATCACTGAAAAAGCAATGTTTCTTCCAGTGTGGTTAGCTGATAGATTTTCTTTTGTCACGGAAAGACTCATGTTTCTATACATCTCTGTGGTTCTTCTCATCTGTGTACATAACCTTTGATAAATTAAGACGAATACATACATCAAGTTCCTCCAATTTGTCTGCGGTCCTCAGCATGTTGGTTACTCTCTACCCTGACAAATGGACTCAACATTTATTGCAATTGACTATAGAGTATGAGAAATTTTAAGAAGAAATGTGAATGTTGTAGGGGCAAACTTCTTGCTCCTCAAAAGAAAAGACCAGATTACATTGTATGAGGAGTTTGCTCTTCTATAGTTGCACAGTATTCCCTGAAATTCAGAGAGCTACACCAGAGAAGTTTACATGCTTGATGATGTCTGCAGGAATTACATGCCATTATTTTACGAAGGAATTTAATTCTGTAATTTAACCTTGTAGACAATTAACTGAATTTTTCAGGTTATGTGATTTTAAAATGTAAACAAATATCCATGATCAAATATACAGTCCAATGATGATAGAGGAGTACAAGTGGAAAGAATTATTTTTATTAAATATTTACCCTTTATTGACCCTAGTTTTGCCCCCAAATCAATTGCTCAAACCTGTTTTATGTCTACTTACCAACTAATGAATATCCATAACAGAGCCAGTTAAATTTTAGTTAATATTCTTCCTTGGGATGTAATTCTTTCTTTCTTTTTTTTTTAAAGATTATTTATTTGTTTGTTTATTTATTCATTTTGAGAGAGAGAGAGAGAGAGAGAGAGAGAGAGTGAGCACAAGCGGGGAAGGTGCAGACAGAAGGAGAGACAGAATCCAAAGCAGGCTGTACACCATCAACGCAGAGCCCAATGCGGGGCTCAAAAATTCACGAACCGTGAAATCCTGACCTGAGCCGAGATCAAAAGTTGGATGCTTAACCAACTGCGCCACCCAGGCACCCCATTATTTATTTCATACGGTCTTTTCTTAGCTAATTTTGTTTAGGTTGTATTAAATCTACTTTATTCTGGAGAGATAAGAGATTTTTTTTTCCCTTTTGATAGCTTAATATCTTAGATATTTAGAACTGAAAGGGACCTCAGTGGTCACCTTATACTGCCTCCTTTCACCGAGGGAAAAGCTGATGACAGGAAATTTGAAGTGATTTCTTTATCCTTAGAGCTAATGAATGGCAAAACTGAGCCTAGAGCTTCAATTCAAAAGCTCTTCACATTACTCAACTCTTCCTAAGTTCATTATCTTATTCCTGCACCTAGTAGAAATTAGAAAACTTTCAGAATGTGAAGAATTAGCAGTTAGGTGAATTGTTTAAAAAAAAAAAAATCCAGTTTCCAGTCGGGTCTCTGTGCATGCTGATTAGCTGACATTGGACTACATATTTATCTATTTCTGGTTTTTCTTTTTTTTCATCTCTAGAATGATTATGGTAAGGTTTTATCTCGGCGTCTGGTAAAGAGCAAGTGCCTAATAAATGTAAGCCATTAGTATAGACAGGTGTTGGAAAACTCTTTCTATAAAAAGCAGGAGTGTAGATATTTTAGACTTTTCAAGCCATTGTAGGGTGAAAGCAGATGTAGACAATAAACAAATGAATGGGCTTCGTTTCAATAAAACCTTGTTTACAAAAACAAGCAGTGGGTTAGATTTGATCCGTGGACCGTTGTTTGTCAATTTGTAGTGCAGTCCGCACCTATCACGTCAGACTTGCTAGAATTAACCAAGTGTACAATGGCAAATACGGTATAACTCCTTTATTTGTGTTTTCTGCAGAAACTCATATGGAAAGAGATGGATACCTTGACAGGATACACGCAAAAGGCTAACGTCAGTAATGTCACTACTTCTCAAGGATGTATTCAATTGTGTTTTATGGTTGTCTATTCAACCTGTCAAGACAAATAAACAAGGAACAGAAGTTCATATATTTAACCAACTACAGATGCAAATATGGACCTCACTGAAAATTCTATGCATGTGGTTAGTCATAGACTTAGCATAGATAGCTGTAATAATTGACACATGTTCTGTAGACTGGGTTATTTCGTCTCTGTTTCTGTTGACAGAAGTGTGGTTCAAATGAGTGATCCTCTGGTGCATGTCATGGTATGAAAGAGAGTTAAAATGAAGTTGGGTCAAAAATGCCGCCTTGCAACTCGAAGCCACATGCAATAATCAACACTTTTACCATTATACCAAATCATCACATGGATAAGTATGTAAAGAATTCTAAGGAAAGTATACTCAACTGTCCACAATCCATCCATCTTTCCTTTAGAAAAGACAACACTGACTACCCTTTGGGAAGACACCTTTTGTCTACTGTTACTACTGTGGTATGGATACAGTTAGCATATACCCTGATTGGCTTAAGCTAATCACTTTGGTGCATTCCCCAGCCACAGGCATTGGTTCAAATATCTGTAGGTTCAAAATCAGAGGGATTATGACAGTGGGGAGTTTTCTGAGATGCCTGAGAGGGAAGCAGGTGTCTTTCTTCTTGAAAGAATATAAGGGATGGAATTGCTGCCATCCATAATCTTCCTTCTGCATGATGTGGGAATAATGAGGGCAGTAGATGTCACCCCTGTATCTAGGCAATAGGGTATGAATTGTATGTAGAAACTTAAAATTAATACTGAAAGCTACTAAAAGAGTGATTTTTATTTTCACAATTTGCAGCAATTCTGAACGATGGCAGTGAGGGTACTTTCCCATTGACGGTAGACAGCTTCGCTTGTGCTCCCTTCTCCCCACCCCACTTTCTTGGCACCCACTGCTTCTTCCATACAGAGCCTGAGACTTCTACACAAAGGCCAACAATAAAAGAACTCTAGCCCTGATATCCCAAAGTTCCTATTCGGGCCATGCCAAAAATCAGCCTTGCCTATGGATGTTCTGTTGCATGAGAACCAAAATTTCTTTTCTGCTAAAGCCAGTCCGGGTCCTATTTTCAAACACATGAATCCAAATGGTTTTTGTTTCTTATTTTAAATCAAAACTTTCAGGTATCAAATGTATTGATATGTGATATGATTTAATGATCATTAATTAACCACTCATAACCTCATTTTCTGGTGTTTATATATAGTGATTACTAGAAAACCAGAATTTCAGGTATAGAACACATGATTATGACTTTCATTAGGAATGTCTTATTGTTATTTCCTGGAATATTGCTCTTATATGTTAAGGTTCCTTTAATCTTAAGAAAGTACATACCTAAATAGTTATTTTTAATCCATTGCATCTCATTGGACAACAAACTGCTCCAAAACAAACATATGCACATACATTCAACTAATAATGCTTATATATACGCATATATGCATATGTACACATACACATACACACATTGATACATAGAGGGTCCTGACTTTTAATCAGAATCTATAAACTTTTCTAAGACCACTATAAACTTTCCTTTATGCTAGATACAAAATATCCTTCAAATGAAATTATGTTATTATCTTGTTTTGTCCAGGTATCAAATACAGAAGTGTGTTCCGTTTTGATTTTCAGCTTAAATTGCTGTGGATATTATTGGGAAAAAATCTGGTAATAATTCTCTGTAACCTGTAAAACTTGTTCTTAATGACCTAACTAACCTCAGTAGAGGGGGAAGAGTGAGAGATGGTCTTCCCCACCCCCCCGGCCCCATCACATTAGAGCATCAGTCATCTGATTGTTATCTTCATCCTGATGGAGCTTGATTTTAAGTTTCCCTTTAATTCCTGGCTGATGCATGACTATCAGCACATGCCCTTTGCCCAATATTTGACTTTCTCTAAAATATATACATCAACAATTAATAGTCCTCTCAAAGCACTATGAAATTAGCTTGCTGATTATGTGATTTAATTGCTACAGTGGTCAGACCAGGTCATGAACACTGCATCTTCATAGGACAATCTGATAAAAAGTACTGAAAGAAAAAGTGCAGAAAAAAGGGAAAGTGGCAATCAAAACTAGAAAGAGATGATCTACATTTTTAGAAAGTCTGAAATGAACAAGTAACTTCACATATATCCTAATATTTCTACTATTGATTAGTAGTATTGAGATTGTCTAACAAAGATGGTACATCAAAAACTGTATTTTATTATTTTTTAATGTTTATTTATTTTGAGGGGGGGAAGCACATGGGTGGGGGAGGGGCAGATGGAAGGAGAGAGAGAGATTCCACACTGTCAGCTCAGAGCCCAATGCAGGGCTTGATCTCATGAAGCTTGAGATCATGACCTGAGCTGAAATCACTAGTCAGACCCTTAACGAACTAAACCACCCAGGTGCCCTTAAAAACTGTATTTTAATTCAAAACTATAACAGCAAAGCTTCTATGAAGCTCTTCATGTGCCAAGAACTATTCTAAGCACTCACATATATTAACTAAATAATTTACTGAAAGGGAAATACCATTATCATCGTTGTTGCCTTTAAAGAGATGAGAACACGGGCATAAAGAGTTCAAATAATCTGTACAAAGTTCAGAGCTAGTAAGTGGCAGAGTTAGCATTTGAACTAAGGCAATCTGGCTAGATACTAAACTACATAAACATCATGTTGTTTCTGAGTAAATATTTCAGGATTATATAGTGATACAATTGCATTCAAGCAGAGTCTATTGGGGTTCTTGTTTTAGGTAAAGTGGTGTAGATACCCTGACTATGACATAGACTGGAACTACAAAACCTAAACAGAATGTATGGAACTACTATTTGGTAATTATATAAAGTAAAGAGTACTGCGAACTTTAGGGGGACAATTGAAATATCAAAGAATGGACAGTGAGTTTACCATTTCATTTTTCCCTCTGGTATCCCCCAACCTGATCTCAACGCAGTCCAAAAACAGAAGTGAGCACTAGGCTGTAAACAGGGAGAGTTCCTGGAGAAGGCTTCTGGTTCTAGTTTGAAAAGTAGGAAAGGAAGGGCAGCCTAACACCCAGAAGAGTGTAGATATCCCTCGATTTTGTTTTGTTTTGTCTTTTCTTTCCTCCATTTAAAAGAAAAATCATCATTTTATTGTGTACTAGCCCCAGGGTATCCAGTGATGACAGTAACAGTGGCAGTGAGGGAGACCAGTGGGGCTGCAAGTCAGAAGGAGGCCAATCTTCCTCTCTGTTTAAAGTACCTGTGATTCCAAGGAGGTAGCAAACCTCTGATGCTTTCAGTTCCTCTCTCTTTCTCTCTCTTTCTTTCTCTCTGTCTCCTCTTGCTTCTTGGTCCCAGATGTGGACATGGCCCTGAATTAGCACAGTAGAACAGGACAAGCAAATCCCCAGATCACTGGTCAGAGGATCAAACAGAGGACCCCAAACACCTAGAGAGTACTGGGGAGATCAGCATGAGGGAGGATTTCAGAAAAGCAATCCTGTAAAGTTCTTTATAAACCCCCGGGCTCATCTCCAAACTATACACAAATGGACTGAATTCTAGTTAGTATAAAATATATATATATATGAGAAATCAGTTAACAGCCAGAGATCATGCCCAGACTGGCCAATGGGTGGCAGACACTTGAGACAAATTCAAACAGAATTTGAAAAGATTTGAAAACTATACTGGAATTGGCCCATAGTAGGGAGTTTGGAACTTGTAGCCTTAAACTAACCATATCAACTTCTTATTTAAAAAAAATAAGTATTGTCCATAAGATTTAAATAAGGCCCAGAGATTTGTAACATAATAGTTGAAGGATCCAGGTACAATCCATAATCACTTGGCATGCAGAAGACCCAGGACAGTCTCTGTTCATATAGGAAAAGATAATAATGTTGAGATGAAACAAATTTTGGAATTAAGCTACAAAAATTAAAAAAAAAAAAAAGAAAAGAAAAAACCTACTATAAGGGCATCTGGGTGGCTCAGTTGGTTAAGCATCTGACTTTGGCTCAAGTCATGATCTCATGGTTCCTGAGTTAGAGCCCTGCATCAGGCTCTCTGCTGTCATCTCAAGGCCTGCTTCAGATCCTCTGTCTCCCTCTCTCTGCCCCTGCTCTCTCTCTTGAAAATAAATAACATTAAAAATATATTAAAAGAACTACTATAAAAGTACTCTGATAAACTCCCATTGCAGTATTTTGAAGTCAATGGGACGATAGAAAACCTCAGAAATAAGTATCTATCTATCCATTTATCAATCTATCTATACATAAATAAAAGATATAAATCTCTGAATGAATTAGAGATAAGTCAGTGAATTTGATATATCAGTAGCAATTATCCAGTATGAACAAATGGGAAATAAAACATGGAAAAAAGTTGAATAATTCCTGAAAAAAGTCATTCATGTCATCAGAATCCCAGAAAAGAGGGAAAAAAAGAATGTGATGCTAAAAAATTATTTAAAGAAATAATGGTTAAATATTTCAAAGTTTAGTATAAGTCTTTACTTTCAAAGTTTAGTATAGATACCAGAAGCTAACAAAAGCCTAAACATGACAGAGACAAGAAAATATATTCCCAGAACCATAATAAAACTGCTAAAACTGAAGACTAACAAAAAATATTGAAAATAGAGAAAAATGACATTATCCATAGAGGGAACAACAATACAAATAATTATGGGTTTCTCATTGGAAACCATGAAAGCCAGAAAGAAATGAAACTATCTTTTTAAAGTGCAAAAAACAAAGGACAACTGTCAACTGAGAATTCTGTAGCCAGCAAAATACCATTCATGAAGGAAGATAAAATAAGTCCTTTCTCAGATAAAGGAAAGCTAAGCCTGCCCTTAAAGTATTGGTAAATAAAGTATTGACCAATTTGTGTAAATTGACCTTTACAAGAAGGAAAATGATAACAGAAGAAAATCTGGAACATCAAGTAGAAAACAAATCTCACAAATAGTAAGATTCCAGATAATTTAATATACTGCTTTTCTCTTAAATTGTTAATAAGACATTTGATCACTGATAGTGTGTGTGTGTGTGTGTGTGTGTGTGTGTGTGTGTGTGTGATAACATGAAGGGACAGAGAAAATGAAATCTATATTGTAATAAGTTTTGTGTATTCAATTTGAGGTGAGTGTAGAACTGAACACATACCCACATAGATGCAAATATACAAAGAGACTTACTAAAAAAAAAAAGAAAGAAAGAAAGAAAGAAAAGAAATTGCACTACTATATAATGTTTAAATAGCATGCAAAAAAAAAAAAACACACAGGAACAGGGGAAAGTTTCAGAATACAGAAGAAACATTTAGAAAACAAATAATACAATGGTAGGTTTAATTTCAAATATATTAATAATAAATGTAAATGTTTCAAACAAACCAATTAAAAGATAGGGACCATCAGAATGGATTAAAAGTCATGGGTTAAAAATATGCAATCTATGCAATCTACATCAAATTTTCTTTGAATATAATGATATACGTTGGGTAAACATAAAAAGATGGATGAAATTATGCCATACAAATACTAAAAAAAAAAAAAAGAGAGAGAGAGAGAGAAAGAAAAAAGAAAAAGGCTAAAGGTGATATCAGTAAAAATGGCAGAATAAAGACCTCTAAAAATTACCCTTTCCATAAAAGCAATAAGGGAAGTGACAAAACAGAAATAATTAACTTTTCAAAATGTTACAAATTAGCCAAAGTTGCAGCAGTTCAGGGAGTATTTATTCAAGAAAAATGGCTGAATCTCATTGAGAACAGCAAGCTTTGTGGTATTTTAACTTGCTCTATTACCGATCACCTCTCTCCAGCTTGGCGGTTGTCTTGAAAACTGACAGCTGCAATCACAATGAAAACCAGCATCCTGGCAAACACTGAGGAGGGAGAAATGGGCTGGAGCTCTTTCCAAACCCCATTCCCAGAAAATGTCATAATTTGACCTGTCAGGTGATATCCTGGAAGTCCCCACTTGCAAGGCTGTTTTTATTTGACCTGACTCAGATTTCCCATTGCGAACTGCCTTTTCTCCAGGGGCATTTATTGAAAGCAATTAGATGCAATTTATGGAATGCATGGCTATCTGAGGAAGTGGATAACAGTTGGAGCACACAAGAAGCTACCCAAAAAGGCTTTAAAGAAAAAACTGGATAATGAGATGACCATAGTGGCTTTGAAGCTCCAACAGATTCATGGAATCTAGAAGCCCACATGCAAGAATAGCAGTACATGCTCAGGTCTAAATGCACCTGCAGAAAAGATCTGAGAAGGCCCTAAGCCCTCACCGTGAGTTAACCTGGAGGCTCTGCTCAAGCAGGAAGTGAACACATATCAAAATTAAGCTTTTGAAAGACAAAGACAAAGACAGAACTTGGAAAGCAAGAAGAGAGAAGCAATTCAATGCTTACACGCCACCGCCACCGGGTTAATTCCCTAAGAAGATATAGCAGTTCTAAATGTGTACATTTGTAACAACAGACCTTCAAAACACATGAAGTAATGACTTACAGCACTGAAAGAAGAGATAGAAATATCTACAGTTATAGAGGCATCTGTATTTCTGTATTATTTTCCTAGGGTCACCATAACAAAGTACCACAAACTGGGTGGTTTAAACAACAGGGATGAATTGTCTCACAATTCTGGAGTCTAGAGGTCTAAGATCAAGCAGTCAGCAGGTTTGGCTTCTTCTGTTGGGTGTAAGGAAAATTTTGTTTCATGACTCTTTTCTAAGCTTCTTTTAGTTTGCTGGCAGTCTTTGGCATCCCTTGGTCTCCATTCTCTTCACATGACATTGTCTCTGTGTATATGTCCAAATTTCTCCTATTTATAAGAATACTGTTCACATTGGATTAGGGTTGAATCCTATCCTGTATGACATCATCTGAACTAATTACATCTGCAATGGCCCTGTTTCTGAATAAAATCATACTCTGTAGTACGGGGGGTTAGAACTCCAACATAGCATTTTGGTGGGACACAATGGAACCCATAATAATTCCTGTCTAGGCAACAGATAAAAATAGTAAACAGAAACTCAGAAAAGGATACATAAGAACTGAATGGAACCATCAACCAACTGGACCTAATGAGCATCTATAGAATATTCTTTTTAACAGCAGAATAGATACACACAACACACACACACACACACACACACACACACACACACACACATTTATAGATACATATGAAGAATTAACCAAGATAAACCTTGTCTTGGGTAATTAAAAAAATAATAATCCATGGGTTAAAGAGAAAAAATTAAAACTATTTTGAACCAAAAGAAAATATGGAAAAATAACACAGAAAAATTCTGTGAAGCTGATGAAACAAAGTTTGGGAGAAAGTTTGTAGTAGTGAATATTTTCTTCATAAAAAAAACACTGATCTCATGTTAATTATGTAGGCTTCTATGTAAAGAAACCAGAAAAAGAAGAGCAAAACAAACATAAATTAAGTAGATGAGAAATAATACTAAGATAAAACTTGCCTGTTAGAAAAAGATAAATCTCCAGCGATATTGACAATGAAAAAAAGAGAGCAGATACAATTTACCTGTTTCAAAAATGAAAGAGATATCATTACCATATCCACAACAGAAATTAAAGGAAAATAAGAAACTACTATGAAAAACTCTAAAGATATAAATACATCAACTTTGGTAAGATTTACTAATTTCTCAAAACACACAATTTACAAAAAAACTCAGAGTATGAAATAGGTAACTGTAATATTTCCAGAACTATTACCAAAATTATATTTATAATTTAAAACTTTCCAGAAACACTATCACCAGGCCTAAATAATTTAGCTGATAAATCCTACCAGATTTTAAAGAAGAAATAACACCAATTCTATACAACCACTTCCAGAAAATAAAAGAAAGAACATTTCCCAACCTATTTTATGAAGTGTCATTACCCTGATACACAAATCAGATAAAAACAGTTTAAAAAATTATAAAACAATCCCTCATAAACATCAGGACATGACCAAATGAAGTTTATCCTTGTAATGCAAGGCTGATTAAATACTCAGATTATCAATGTAACCCACCATATTAATAGTCTAAATGATAAAGCCTAAATGATCCTATCAATTGGTGCAGGAAAAATATTTTTATAATTCATTATCCTTTTATGATAAACACTCTCAGCAAATTGAGAGTAGAAGAGAATACTCAATTTGATAAAGGACATCTACAAAAAACTTACAGGTAATATCTTCCTTAAAGATGAATGTTTCCTTGCTAAGATCAGGCACAGGCAAAAATGTTCTCTACTCTCTCTACTCCTATCCAACATCATATTAGAAGTCGCAGTTGGTGTTAGAAGAAATAACATTATGGTCTACATGTAAAATTATAAGAAAACCACAAAAATATTCCTCGAAATAATATATGAATTAGAATATTTGGAGGATATAAGATCAACACAGCAAAAATCAAGGAAATTGCTATATATGAAGCAATTTACAATTGAAAAACCCAATTTAAATGATCAATTCTCAAAATATTATTATTAATTTATCAATATAACAAAATATATACAAGATCTGTGGCTGAAAACTGTAATACTTGAAATAAATCAAATAAAATTTAAATAAATTAAGAGATATATAATGTTAATGGTTTCAAAGATTCAGTGTAGTAATAATGCCAATTTTCCCCAAGTAATTTATAGATTTCATGCAATTCCATTTAGAACCATAAAACAATGATAGATATAGATATATAGATATAGATAAAATTGATATATATATATATATAATGTTGATATGAGATATACATATAAAATATGTGTATATAAAACAATGTTTACTGAATGAAAACATAAACAATAGACTGGGAGAAAATATTTACAAATCACATATTCATCAAAGGACTTTTATCCATAATAATAAAGCTCAAATGTAGAACACAAACAACTTAATTAAAAACTAGGCAAGGGGCGCCTGGGTGGCTCAGTTGGTTAAGTGTCCAACTTTGGTTCAGGTCATGGTTCCAGTTTGTGGGTTTGAGCCCCTCATCAGGCTCTATGCTGACAGCTCAGAGCCTGGAGCCTGCTTTGGATTCTGTCTCTGTCTCTCTCTCTCTCTCTCTCTCTCTGCCCCTCCCCCACTCACACTCTGTATCTCTCTGTGTCTCAAAAATGAATAGACATTAAAAATTTTCTAAATAAGAAAAACTGGGCAAGATACTTCAACAAGTTCTTTAGCAAAGAGAATATGCACATTAAAAACACATATAGAAGGTCACGATCTCACGGTCTGTGAGTTCGAGCCCCGCATCGGGCTCTGGGCTGATGGCTGGGAGCCTGTTTCCGATTCTGTGTCTCCCTCTCTCTCTGCCCCTCCCCCGTTCATGCTCTGTCTCTCTCTGTCCCAAAAATAAATAAAAAACATTGAAAAAATTAAAAAAAAAAAAACAAAAAAAAACACATATAGAAAATAATGTTCAACATTATCAGTCATTAGGAAAATACAAATTAAAACCACAATAAGATACAGCTACACACCTATTAGAATAACTAAATTCAAAAAAAGTACGGGTAGTGTTAATAAGGATGTAGAGAAACAAGAACTCATTTATTGCCAATGGGAAAGTGAAATGCTTTCCAGGAAATGCCCCAGAAAATGGTTTGACAGTAAACATTCACTTATCATATGACCCACCAAACCCCTAGAGAAATAAAAGTTTATGTACCCACAAAAAAACTGTACACAAATATGTATAGCAGTTCTATTCATAATCACCCCAAACTGGAAAAGACCAAATATCTTTCATCAGGGGAAGAGATAAACAAAATATGGAATAATCATACAATGAAAAGGAAAAAATAATTGATGTAGTAACCAGGATAGCTCTCAAAGTCGGTATGCTGAGTGAAGGAAACCAATCTCAAATGTTACATACTATACGATTCCATTCTTGAAAAATCAAACTATAGAGATACAGAGGGAACAGATCAGGGGTACTAAGGGTTGAGAGGGGTTGAGTTTGACTATTAAAGAAAGGATGAGGGAGTTTGGGGTACTGCTAGAACTGCTCTGTGCCCTGATTGTACTGGTGGTTAAATAAATCTATACACACATTAAAATTCACAGAACTATGCACCAATAAAAAATCAATTTTTATGTATGATAATAAAAGGCATATTAAATAATTAAAAGGGCTATGATCTATTCCCAAAGGAAAGAAGAAGTTTCTTGCACCAAAATGAGACACTACTTAAAAAACCAAAATACGTATCTGTACCTTGCAGATTGTTCCATAAGTTTCAGCTTTGGGTGATGAATCAGCTATTAGGTCGCAAACACATTCTATAGCAATAACATTGAGAACTCCCCTGTTAGGTAGAGACCCACACGCACACATAAGCATGCACAGTCAATCATACAATATCCTATGATTCCTAATCCTGGCTTTCTCATCTGCACTAATGGGAAGAGCCATAAGACTAATATTAGTACTATAGATGCGTGGACTGTACCATCTGTTCTGTATACCTTTCAGCAGAATTTCCTCACTCTGCTCGTGCTGTCATAACTTCTCAAATCATTTGAGGGGAGACTATAACATCTTCTGACTTCAGAAACTTCTTTTAAAAAGTCAAAAAAAGATTTGTGAACATAATTTTAAAGGAATTGGTAAGATTTCAAGCATAGTTCCTTCATATACTTCAGTGCAATCAATGAGGAAAATATAGTCCAGTCAGGGTTGCCAGATTTAGCAAATAAAAATCTTATATTTTATCTGGGAACTGTAAGTCCAGGGGCTAACTTTATGTGTCAACTTGAGTGGGCTACAAGTGACCAGATTAAGCATCGTTTCTTGGTGTATCTGTGAGAGTGTTTCTGGATGAGATTAGCATTTGAATTGGTGAATTCAGGAAAGTAGATTTCCCTCCCCAATATGGTTGGACATCATCTCATCTGTTGTGGGCCTGAATAGAAAAAAAGGTAGAGTGAGGAGGAATTCATCCCTTTTCTTTGTGCCTTATCATCTCACCTTCTCTTGTCTGGGATCCACCTCATCTGTTTGCTGGTTCTTAGTCCCTTAGACTGGGGCTGAATTACATCACCAGCTTTCCTGGGTCTCCAGCTTGCAGATGGCAGATCATAGGATTTGTCCACCTCCAGAGTCACATGACTCAGTTCCTCATGATAAACGAGTAAATGAATGACTGAATGAATGCCTCCTATGGGTTTTGTTTCCCTGACTGATACAATGTGTGTGTGTATACTATAACTGTTTCATTTAATATATGAGAAAAATAAGATCTAGAAATGTTATAAACATTTTCTAAATTAGGCCATGAGTTCAGATCTTTTTTCAAATTTAATTACCCTGAGCCAGAATCAAAAATTCAAATCAGGAGCACCTGGGTGACTCAGTTGGTTAAGCATCTGACTCTTGATCTCAGCTCAGGTCTTGATCTCAATGTCATAGTTTGAGCCCAGTGTTAGGCTCCAGGCTGGGTGTGGAGCCTATTTAAAAAAGAAAAAAATACAATAAAAAAATTTCCAGCAACCTTTCTTTTTTTCTTTATTCTATAACATATTCCCACCTATTTTCTATTTAAACTCAGTATTCTTTCTCCCTGAAGTATTTCACAGACTGGATTCTTCAGTGTCCAATGAGCACATTTATTATGTCTTAATATTTGTTCTTTGTGAATTTATAAATCTGTTACTGAATCATTTGATACTAATATGCCTCAGTTTTTTTTCTTGAGTGCATACTATTTTCAGAAAAGATTATAAGCTTCTTGAAGACAGAAATTAAACTGTACGTGGTTTGGTTATCCCTCTGTATATAGCATATGGCCTTGTAGATATTATATATCAAAAGCACCCAATAGTGCTTGTCAATTTCAAACTTACTTCTGTAATGATGAAATTTGCCTAAAATGAATTCCAGAAAAAGGCATTTTTAAAAAATACATATGTGAAAATAAGCCATGTAGGTAACATGTTGTTACATTTGTCTTAAAATAAGCCTTAGGCATTCTCCCACACTTTTCTCACCATTATCTCCATCTGTAATAATAAAACATATCTTCTGATTACAGCTATTTCTGTTATCTCAAGCCTGAATCTAATTTATTTGCTATTCAACCTTACTTTTCCTCTGTTACAAGATTTGTTTTTCCTGTAATGCAATCCAAAGTTTTGATTTAAAAGGTAGAAAACATTTTTTTCCCAAAGACATGGTATTTTAAACTGAAAGGTAAAATAAATTTAAAGTAGATGGGGAGTAATTCACAACAAAAACATCAAACAAATTTTCATTTGAATCCAATAATTTTTATTTAAATGTGTTTTGGGATAGATGAGTCCTTTGGGGAAACACAGCAATATATACGCTGCCAACAAGTAGGAATCTCAAAAATACTTTCATAACAGAACTTTTGAAATACTTATTTTTCAGAGAGCAAAGAATTTCTTAGAAAGCTTGTGGTATTTCTAAAGTTGCATTGTATTTCCAAAGCTTTGAACTATGATGTTCCTTCTATGACATCGTCATTAAAATTTAAAAGGCTAATTTAGAAACCACGAAACTATCAGGTAGACTTTCTTAGAGACTTGTTCCCTGGACACTGTCATTTGCTGGTTTACTTATTAGTAGAAACATAACTTTAATTTGTTACACTCACATACATGCTAATACCACATACATGGCGATAAATCATGCTGTTTCCCCACTTACATTTTACCCAGAGGGCAATTTCTCAACTTCTACTTTTCCCCCAATTGTTATATTGCTATTCCTTCTCTACATACAATACAACCTTGATTGCTGGTTTAAATCCCCTGGTGAAATAATCATACTATGGGGTAGATACACTAACCTCTGAAATTTGAACACTAATGACTTTCTTTGCTATTTTCAACTTTACAAAAAGATAGATTAAGTTAATCTCTGAAAAGTTAAATGATGTGTCATTAAGGGCATTTAAAAACACAAGTCAGTGTCCTAAATCAGAGATTTAGGAATTAAATGCATGGCAGAGAGGTTATTTTTTAATCCTCATGAGAATGATTAATTTGATTCCCAGCCATATACTGGGCATCCAAGTAGGTGATACACTCATTGTCTATTTTGAGGAAATATTGAATTTGACTCATTTTTCTTCTACTTTTTAGAAAGTACATAAATCAGAAACAACAGTATGAAAAAGCTTTGTGGAAATTTTTTTTTTCACGAGCCCCTTTACCCCTTGCCAAGCTTTTTAATGTTTTTTTTTTAATTTTTATTTTTTTGTCATCATGGTCCTTTGGCATATTAAAGGTTCTTTTTGAGAGTAATGCTGAATTGCATTTGTTTATCCCAATAAATTGTTAAACCTGCATAGGGAATCAAATCTACAAAATTAGCAAGAGATCTTTTTCTCCTAAATTACCAAGTGATCTATCTAAACTGTTTTCCCTAGAGAGAGTGGGGTTGAACTTTTACCTTAAATAACTGTTCTAAAACCTCAGTACACTCACTTAAAATAACTCTGAATTAGGAAAATAGCCAAAGGCACAAGAAAGTACTTCACAGACTTAGAAAATTAATCTCATTTAGCAAAAAGAGGGGGAAAAAAAAAGCAAATTGAACAACAAAAAAAGAAGGACTAAAGTGTACACATATGAGCTGCACTTTCACCAGGATCCTCCCTTTTTTTGTGTTGCATAATTTTGGAAAACAAGCAACAGCTTGTGCTCGCCATGTTCATTCTTTCTTCTCCCGTTCTCTTCTGAATTATTTGACTCAGAATGATCTTTTTTTCTATCACTATTCACTTCTGTCCATTTTGAATTTAAGAATTTTCCTACACTGATCTTATTGCCACAGGCTCTGAGACAAGATAGCCCCTTTCTATCCTGAAACTTACCATAAATCCTCTCTCTAGAGAGTTTCCTGTTAAAAAGGAATTGTGATGTAACTACTAGAAAAATCCCTTTGGAATGTAGGAGTCTATTTACTACTTCCTGCAAGCATGTGTTTTTGTGGCTGGATATCTTTTCTGGAGATGGGAATTTAATATTCATATACTGAGCTGCCAATCTCAAAGAAATAATTGAAAATCCTGGAATCAAATACTCCAACATAATCTTTTCAAATGTCAAAGGTGCAAAAGCCTTCTCAGTGAGGACAACTACCCAACTACCCCCTGTCTGTTGGTACTTAGTGATTTTGGGGGGCAAGAAACTGTATAAAATATGAGCATTACTTCCTTTTTAGATCTTAAGTCAGTAGCATAAGGGTAACACAATTTGAAAAACCAAACATAAGTATCATTTCCTCTCTATAAGAAAGCTAACTTTCAAGAGAATATTGACTGTCAATTAACCTAAGCTGAAGGAGCTATAAAATGAAACAAACAAATAAACAAAAACCAAAAAACATTCTAGGAAAGATGCTAGATATCAACCAATCCAAGTAGGGAATATATGTAAATATCTATGTAAATCTCCATACCTTTACCTCTATTTTCATCCTGAGATGTAAATAGAAATATTGATGGAGTCCACTGGAGAGACAGAAATCAAATCCGTTATTATAATAGGAGAAATTTTTCTGTAAAATGTGGTTAACCAGCTATAAAGTTATTAACCAAATAACTGAAAAGCCAAAAAGAGCACATGAAGGTCGCACAGTGGTACCAACTGCAGGAAGTGGCTAGCGCGCCCTGCCATGGCCTGAATTGTGCCTCCCTCTAAAATCCATATGCTGAAACCTAATCCCCAGTGTGATAGTATCTGGCGGTGGGACTTCTGGGAGGTAATTAGGTCATCAGAATAGAGACTTCATGAATAGGATCACTGTCCTGATAAAGAAGGTTTCAAGGAGCTCCCTTGTCCCTTCAGCCATGTAAGGGCACGATGAGAAGATGGCTATGAACCAGGAAGTAGGACCTCACCAGACATCAGATCTTCCAGCACCTTACTCTTGGACTTCCCAGGCCCCAGAATGGGGAGAAAGTAATTTCTATTGTTGGTAAGTCATCTTGTCTAAGATGTCTAAGATTTTGTTAAAGTAGCTAACAAACTAAGACACATCCTTAACATGCGAAAGCACCACAATGACAAAGAAATCAGAAGGATTTTCAAAGGCTAAATAAAAGGGTTTGTGAAAAAAAAAAGTTGCATTTTTCTATAAACTTTTCGATACTGTCTTGCTTCTGATGTATGTACCTTTTTAAAAAGTAAAAGAAAAATGGATCTCTTTTTTCTTTCTTTTCTTTCTGTTCCCATGATCATGAACCAGCAACACTTCATCCTGGCAGTTTCTTCCAATATCAGCAGCTGAATCCAGTGTTTCTGACATAATTAAAGTTAAGGTCCTTCACTGGATTTTAGCGAGGGGATACAGGCAATTAAAAGGCCAAAAAACTAGCAAGGATAATATCAGAGATAAGTGGTATGAAGCAAATGAAACGGGAATGGCATAAATAGTAATCACAGAAGAAATGTCATACAGATTGATTCTGAGAGGCCTCCTCAAAGAGGCAACATTTGATGTAAATGAGGAGAAAAAGTCAGCCATACAAAGAGTATTTCAGGCAAATGAATAATGAGTGTAAAGGCTGAGACCTGGAGACGGAAATTTCCAGACATTTTCAAAGATCAGTGTGGAGAGGGCCAGTATGGCTACTGTGGGTTCAGCAAGGGGAACAGACTAGAAGATGATGTTAGACCGGTGGGCAAGAACAGGTTCTGTGGGGCCATATAGGGTCCTGATGTGCACTATAGCAAGCCATGGTTCTTGTTTTATGGCACTGGGGAGGAGGGGTGGATCAGAGAAGGTTTTAACAAATGGAGGGATATAATCAAATTTAGCTTTGTTTTTATTTTTATTTTTTTTATATTTAAAAAAAATGTAATGTTTATTTTTCAGAGAGAAAGAGAGAGACAGGGTGTGAGCAGGGGAGGGACAGAGAGAGAGGGAGATACAGGCTCCAGTCTCTGAACTGTCAGCACAGAGACCCATGTGGGGCTCAAATTCAGGAGCCATGAGATCATGACCTGAGCAGAAGTCGGACGCTTAACTGACTGAGCCACCCAGGCATCCCTCAAATTTAGTTTTTAATATTTAAGACCAACCTGTCCATTAATACTCCTTCTGTGTTTTCCATGTTCATATATAATGTGCATAGTCTGGTGGGCACATGCATTTGGGTTCGTAAGAGCCCAGAGTCAGTGGACTGGAACTCGTATTTAATGCCATTAAAGCAGAAGTGCCACGGTGCTCCTCAAACAGAAGAGCTCTCTATTTTCAGAACTCACTCCAAGAAGGAAGTGATTCTTGTTTCTAAAGTGTACTCTGTCCCAAAGTACAAATGAATTCAGAATTTGATGACAATACAAACATCGCTGGAGAGGATTCCTATTCTGAAAAGTTAGAATTATAGCATCATACAATCAATTTCAATAACATATCAGGTGGAAGTTAAGCCATCCCTAAAAGGCAGTAATAAAGTAAATTTGGAGAAATTGCATTAGTAACAAGAGACTCTGAAGCAAAGAGAATACAGCATAGCACAATATCATAAATAGCAAAAGAATAAAACAGGATCACAAGAAAATGATTCAAAAAATCGTGGTCATTCCCTTACAGCCCTGTGGATTGAGGGTTATTGCCAACAGTTTCTCCATTTTACCTGGCAGAACTGGAAGGCTAATATATGAATCATCTCTGTATCTTTATAATGAGTTTTATGCATTCATTCCTTCAACAAATATTTACTAAACTCTTTCAATGTGCTGGGACTAATCTGGGTCCTAAGAAGATGGAGGTGAAAAAGATAGTAAAAATATCTACATTCATGAAGACTCTAGTTTGGCATGTCTTACTTAGAGCAAACTAAATTGAGAAGTTGGGTTCTCCTAACATATTGTGAGATAAGTCATTCTCAATTAACCCTTTTGCATTTTTCCAAAAGTTTTAAGTTTAGAACTCCTCTAGGAATGTGTGGATATGTATATATTACATATAATAATCAATGAAAGATTCATGGAAGTGTTATGTGTTAGACCTTGAAGAAAGCATAGGGTTTAAGTAAAGAATAGAGAAAATATTTCAAGGTAAGAGGAATAATAATCAGGGAGTAGGAGAGATGAGACACAGAGATATAATTATGTCTAGCACTTGTGAGCAAAATGATGCTTTTTAAAATTAATATAAAAATATAATGACTATCCAAAATAAGTTTTTAAAGAAGAGATACAAAGACTGTACATTTTCAAGCGAAACATGGCAATGGGATTGATCATGATAAAAAACAATCATAAATGGGATAAGGATTCACTAGATTCCAAAACCTGTTTTTACAGTTTGTTAGTTTAAGAAGGAAGGCAAAGGAAGGAAGAAGGGAAGAGTGAAAAAAGGAAAAGAAGAAAGAGAGAGAGTGAAGGGAAAGAAAGAATGGAAGGAAGAAAAAAAAGCCGTCCTTATTATTCTTGCTATTTCTTCTCTATTTATTGGCTATTTTTCTTAGGTAACAGTCTTGATCCATGTTGATGAATCCTCTTTTTCTCCTCCGTTCCCACTACCCCCAATGCTTTCTTGTTTGTCGTCCAAGCACCATAGCTCTGTATTCACAATAGATCGTAGGTCTTATTTTTATTTATAAAAGTTACTAACATAGTCTAGAAAGGGACATATACTCCAGATACTTGAGCATAGCCATTCAAAAACAGGGAGCTGCCTTGAGAATATAGAGCTCACTACCCTACAAGTCTTTGCAGGCAAAAGGGTAATAGTAGACCTAGGCATTGTGTCCCTGACCACAATATCCCCTCAATACGAGCGTATTTGTCATGTTACTTTTGTAATTGTTTTTATTTTAAATCTTAGTTGCAATTTCTTTTACATTGAAAAACCTGAAAATAATTGAATCAAACACATTCACTATAGAATAATGTTTTCATACGAAGGGCACCCACATATCACATACATTGGATGAGGACAGGACGTGAGGAATAAATTACACGTGTGGAAATAGTATTTCATAGCAGATTATTTAAAGAAGCACACAAATCATTTTACACAATCATGATAATAGGCTCAGGTTAGAGTGGTGGAGTCATATTTTTTTAACCCTCTCTCCTCCAGGGAATAGAGACAGTGCCCTCTTTGTTATAAAACAAAAACAAGACATCATTAAATGCTGATGTTGATCTGATTAAGTTTGTGGGAAGGGTGCACTTTTATTTTCCTAATTCATATACAAAATGTAAAGCAATAATGTAAGTACAGGCTTCTTCATAATATATCCTGAGCTAAAACCTGGTATCCAATTCTTAAATCAGAGACCTGAATCTTAGCCAGTATCAAATGTTACTAAAGTGTTTTGTTTTGTTTCTATTTCAAGCAATTAAGAAGCACAAATTAAGTAGGAAGAGACCTGACATGATTTGTATGGCTCCTCAAAGGTTTTTCTTCCACATTGCACTCTGTCTCAGAATAATGCATGACGTAAATATATATACACACATAATGAATATATGTATACACATAACACACACACACACACACACACACACACACACACACACACATATATATATATATATATATATATATAATGTATATCTATTTATGTTTTATATAAATACATAAAGGATAGGATATGCTTGTTATCTCACACAGCAGGGAGCATTTAAGCTAGGTAACATCTCCATTTTAACTCCATTGTATATCTTAGTGTTGAACAGCTTATATGACATTCTCCAGGAAGTTACCTCATAAGTACGTAGATTTGTAAGGTGATGTTATTGTCGCCATAAGCAATTCTCAACCAGGGACATCCTGCTCAAAGCATTCCATAGGTAAGGAGTCGGTTGATAGCAAATGACTTTGTTCTATTTGCCCAGAGTCCAGGTCACCTTTTTTTTTCATTTTCCTTTCCCTTAGGATCATTTCTCGCCACTCCTTACTCCCCACCATTAATTGAGAATAAGATGAATTGCACACAGGTGAGCTCCTTTAATTTTCTTTCCCTCATATTTACACAATAATGCTTTATAAAAGAAAGAAAGGAGATTAATCCATGCTTAAACTGAAACATTTATATTCCTATTAAAAAATAAAGGTCAGAATGCCGTGGTAGCTCAGTTGGTTGAGTGTCCAACTCTTGATTTGGTTCAGGTCATGATTCTGGAGCCTCCTTGGAATTCCTTTTCTCCTTGTCCCTCTCTCTCTCTCTCTCTCTCAAAATAAAAAAAATAAATAAACTTAAATAAATGAAAAAAAAATAAAGGTCAAAGTTAGTACAGGTTGCTTGTTAATACAAGTTGCCTGTTCCCCAAACAAGTTGCCTTGATATTAGGCACGTTTTGCCCTTCAGAATGGAGACAGGATTGCTATGGAAGTATGGAAAATTTTCATTGGAGAAAATATCTTTACTTTTAGGAAGTCCAAATCAGCTTTTTAAAGAGGTGCAACTATGTTTCTTTAAGGCAGAAAACATTTCTCTCAAATGTGGAGAAAACTTGCCACTTTACAAATACTTTTAAAATTAAGGAGTAGGTATTTTAATTGAACAAAAAATAGTTGAAGATAAAATAGAGTAGTCACCATTTTAATGATGTCAAATATATTAATCTTACTGAGTTATCCTTTTTGTGAAGCTTAACTTCAATTTTAAAATTCTAAATCCTGAAAAGAACCCCAGAATCCCTGGGAGAATTTTTTTCTATTTTTAAAATTTTGAGTCATTGAATACAATAATTTAATATTTGAATATTTAGAGTGAAAATAACTCAGAAAATCAATTTGTACAGATACCGATGTTCAAAACAATTACATTGTTATACCTGTTTTATGTCTGAATTAACTGGAGCTGACAGAAACTAACAGATAAGCCTGCCAACATAAAGCTAGTTATTAGAGGAAGAGTAAGCAAAGTTCAGTTTTCTCTTTTCCAGTGCTGGAAGAAAAAAATAAATCTGCTTTGCACTCTCTATGAACCAGGGACTGTGCTAAGTACATTTTTCATAACCTTAAGCCTCTAATATTATTGTTATTTATTTATAGATTAAGAATCTCTGAACCTCAGAGAAGTTAAATAAAAGATCCATGATCAGGTAGCTCTTAAGTTATATAACTTTGGTTCAGACTCAGATTGGACACCAAAATAATACTCTTCTTATTCAAGACAAAATTCTTGTTTTTTTGTTTTATTTTGTTTTTGTTTTTGTTTTGTTTTTTTTTTTGCTCCAATGCATACTGCATTAGCCAAACTGGATCCCTGCCCATTGTAGTTCTAATACATCTAAGAGTATCCAATAGAAATCTGATGAAAGCCACAAATACCAGCTAATATGTAATTTTGTTATTATTTTTAACTTTTTAAACTTTGAGAATGGTTGACATATAATGTTACTTTAGTGACAGGGCTTCTTTATATATTATGCAATGTTCACCACAAGTGTGGCTACCATTTGTCTCCATGAGAAGTTGTTACAATATCACCGACCACATTCTCTATGCTGTGCCCTTCAGTTCTGTGACTTATTCTATAACTAGACACCTGTATCTTCCACGGTTCATTTATTATTCCCATCCTCCAACCCCTTCTGCTAATATGAAATTTTACATTTTTTCATAGTTGTATTTAAAAAGTAAACGGTGACCCCTGGTTGGCTCAGTCAGTTAAGCATCTGACCTCGATTCAGGTCAGGAGCTCATGGTTTAGTTCCTGAGTTCCAGCCCCGCACCGGGTAAACTCGAGCGCGGCTCCGAGCTGTGCAATCTCTTTTCCTCTCTCTCTCTGCCCCTCACTCACTCGCACTCTCTCTCTTTCAAAAATAAGTGAATAAAATAAATAAATAATAAATAAATAATATAAAAAAATAAAAAGTAAACAGAAAAAGAGTTAACTTAATTTTTAAAATTATGTTTTACATAATTTAAAATTTTAAATTACATAATTACATAAAATTTACATAATTTAAAAATAAAAATATTTTTATATTTATACAAAAATATCTATATTATCATTTCATATACAATTAACATAAAATCATTAATGACATATCTTACATTTTCTTCCATTTAGTCTTCTAAATCAGATGTGATTTACACTTCACGGGACATCTCCATTCATACTAGCCACATTTCAAGTGTTGCAATAGTTACAGCTAAAATAAAATAAATCTGTGACTAGAGGCTACTTGTTTTGGACAGTGAAAGCTCAATGCATGTAGGAATGTTTACTTTTGATTTAGAACTATGCTTTTCTTTTTTATTACTCTGTAGGGCTTTGGCCTTCACCTATATATTTGATAAATCTCACTAACCAGAGGGCAGAGAACCAGAGTAGACAGGTGCTATGCCAGCTTCGCCATGAAGTTCTGCTAAGGTAGCTAGAGTTTAACATGCCACCAGCCTTTATCCCATTTCTCGTCCTGTCCCAAGAAGTCTGTCAAAAATAAGATCTGCTGCAAATCTGATAACCAAATATTTAATAAAGATGCTTAGGAAACACTAGACATTATATGGTAGGTGAGGTAACCAGAATTTAGAGTTTTCAAAAGCTATTCAGAATTTCTGTCCGTGATATTTATTGTTTTAATTTGCCTAAGGTAGGCATTTGTATGTCATTTTATGGTGAAATTGGCAAGTTGACTTTTCTGTGATTTTTTCAAGCACATGTATGTATTTTATATACAAAATCTATTTTTAAATCTCTTTCTTAGACTTTCCTACTCAACTTTTTTCCCATGTGTAAATACTCCCCTGACTAGCTGCGATCACGTATTGCCATATCTTTCTTATTAAATAAGCCTGTGCTTGAGTCTTCATATGTACAGAGCTTTGCCAATGGAAAGCATTTGTTTAGATCAATTTCAATAATTTTCCCTCATGGCTGAGAGGACTTCTGAACCATACAATGCTGTAAAACAGAGTATCTGACTCTTTTTCCCAAATGAAATGAAAATTTCCCAAATGAAAATAAACCCCAATTCCTCCACTAACTTCAGATTTTAAATATTTTGTTTCCTCACATACACCATGCTGTTCTCCATCTGTATGTTGCAGAGACAATAATGACAAAAGTTGACCTCCGAATATTTCTTGTTTAATGAGGAGCATGTGTGACTACCAGTGTTTGTGGCCACACATGATTACTGGAGTAAAAGGCAAATGGCATTTCTAGAAATGGTGCTGCTGACTCTGGGTGAAATAGATCCATAAGATTCTTAAGCATAGAATAGATTCTTAAGCTTAAGAATAGATTCTTAGGCATAATGGAATGGTCACCTCTGAAGAGCATGTCCTGAAGTTGTAGCTATTGTCTATAAAAGGTAAGAGTCAAGACTTAGAATCTTCTACTACCCTTTAATAGCTTCTACTTACAGGTGTCCAGGATGATTATGCGACAACTAGACACATAGCTTTCACACTTGCCAAGTACGTACTCCATTTTCTGTCCAACATACATCTGGACATGAAAACACTTGTTTTGACCTTACAACTCCATCCACCAATTAAATATTTCTGCTCTACTTCCATGGGTCAAAGACAAATCAGCTCATATCATTGTCTGAATAAAATCGTCTATTAACTTCCTATTACACATAGAGTAACATCTTAACTGTGGACTCTAAGGCTTAATACTTTCTGGCTTCGAAGTATATTCTAATTTATTTCTTTACATTTTTAAAAAATGTATTTGTATCAAGTTAGCTAACATACAGTGTAGTCTTGGCTTCAGGAGTAGAATCCAGTGATTCATCACATACATAAAACACCCAGTGTTCATCCCGAGTGCCCTCCTTAATGCCCATCATCCATTTTCTCCTCCCCCATCAACCCTCAGTTTGTTCTCTGTATTTAAGAGTCCCTTATGGTTTTCTAACTCTCTTTTTAGCCACACATTGTGCTCCTGCTTATTGCACAACCAAGTCCCCAATGGCTTTTTCCTTTATCTGTAATACTCTTCCACCAGCCATTAGCATGTTCACTCCACTTTTTTTAGGTCTCCACAGAAATGCCCTCTGCATAGAAAATCCTTCTCTGTTCACCATAAAAAATTGAGATTTCCTGTCTCCTCCACCACTTCTTTTTCTTCAGGGAAAAAATCATTATCAGATGTATTAGGTACTGCATATGCATTTGTTTGCATTTTACCATCTATCTTTTCCAAAATCTCACTGGGATGAGGTCACGTGCATAGTAGTTACTTGAATATATGTGATTCCTAGTAATGTATGACTTGTATTTTGAATAATGGAGATAATAACTGCCACCATGTATTGAATACTTACTTGAACAAGACAGTTCCTCTAGCTCACGTATTGCACATTTTAAAAAAGATTTATCCTTTCAGAAGCCACATGAGCAGATATCACAATCCTTATTTTGTAGATAAGAACATGAAGGCTAGATCTAAACTTTCTATCCTCACTATAATATGAAGTCCAACAAAAATGTTGTACCTTTATTCATAGTAACAGGCGTCCAGAAAGCCTCTCAGAAGTGTAGCTCAGTGGTGAGATTTTATGTACCATGCTAGGCACACAGAGAACATGTTTTTGAACCAGAGTATCCTTAATGACCTAGAAATAGCATCATTTAGATTACTACGCTTTTAGTCTGGTCACCTTTAAGGGTGCCGCCTGAGAATAGGTTACATATTTTTTTTCTTTAATTGCATCCTTCAGGTTTCAAGACAGTTATATTAAATCTATGCCCTTTCATTCCTGCCTCTACATCTTGTTCTAAAATTTGTTTCCCTTTGTCTTATTGTAGTTGTTATTCTTCCCTCAGTATTTATGATTTTGAATGACTTGAGTTGTTCAGGCTGGTACCTACATGAATCCTGCTACCTGGATTAGCCACATTAAAGTATGTTCTTGGCTCACCTATTATATCACTGGCTCTCACCCTTGAAACACAGCCCCTTGACAACAGTCCTCATCTACAAGTATATTTAGAAAATGGCTAGGACGTCAAATATTTATTCCTTTTAAAAAATTTAATATGTTCTCCTGGGGCCTGATTACAGAATATTTTAATGCTTACAAATTTCTTCAGTGGCACAGTACTAGCTTGTTTCCTAGGAAACAAATGCCCTTATTCTGCACTGCACACATCCTTAATCACTAAAGTCCATAATCTCTTTGTGAATGGATAACTTCTAAAAATTGTTTGTTTTTATAGGAGTTACCAGCTACAATATCACTGCAGGTAAATTTCCAAATATGTTATCAGTGAAAGATTATTTCAGTTTACCCTAAAATATGAGAGAGAGAGAGAGAGAGAGAGAGAAAGAGAGAGAGAGAGAGAGCTTTTATGAAGTCATCTTAAGATAAAGATGCATATTCTTTTGTGGCTGAGTTACATGCATAAATATGAAATGAATTTGAGGGATGTATATACTTGCCTCTGTTGTCATCCCCAGTCTCATTCTCTTTTTCACAGAAAATATAGGTTCATTCAAGAAAGTGGTTTGGATCTGGCTGTCTTTTTCTCCTCACCAAATATTAACTGAAAGCTATTAGAAACCCACAGAAGGAACAATGCATTTTTAAAGTGACATTTTAGCATTCAAGCCATTCATATTCTTCAATGCGAATATAATTTTTATCTAAATGATTTCAGAGGAAAATGGATTCATTTGACTACAGTGCTTCTAAGACCAGTGGGAAGCTCATCATCTTAATATTGAATCTGTAAATCCTTTCCACTAGGGATGATTAACAGCTTTGTCAAGTGTTTATTTTACTTTAAGAAGAATATGTAATTTCCTGGTATAACGCAGACAGATTTCAGTCTGTTTCTCCCTTTACATGTCACATTCATACCATGGACTCACAAGATCTAGCTTACCTCTATTAGACTTCTATTTTGCATGGTAAGATGATAGCCTAACAAGTTTTTATAGTTTAATGAGCATACATCAGTCTGTTCTATGATTCATTTATACTTGATAAAAAAAAACAAAAAACAAACAAAAAAAAAAAAACCTCAGCAGTTCTGATAAGAGGCAATAACAGTGAATTACTTCCAGATGGCACATTGGCTATACTACACGTGTGGTCTGAGATACCCATGGGACAGAAAGTTCTATTTGTGCAGTGATGGGGCTACTCATACTACTTTTTTGTATGTAAAGCCTTGATGCCTTATACTCAGGATAGTTCTAGCCATTGGGAAGGTGCATGGGAAGTAGGTAGCTGTACAAGGACATTTACATATTCTGTTTGGGTTGCACATGTATTCTCAAATTAACCAACAAACAAAAGCCAAAATGGAAAACAATTCATTGTACACAGGCTTTTAATCAAGATATGATTTAGATGGCTTCCTTGGACAATCAAATCATTTACAAAGCCATAACCAGGTAGAGTTGGCAATAGGATGTTATTGGAAAATTCTAGTGTCCTATCTTTGCATTTTCCTAAGTAATAATGAAAATAGCCACATCACTTGCCTTTTAAAAAATTAAGTTGGGGCGCCTGGGTGGCTCGGTCAGTTAAGCATCTGACTTCAGCTCAGGTCATGATCTCATGGTCCGTGCGTCGAGCCCCGCGTCAGGCTCTGTGCTGACAGCTCAGAGCCTGGAGCCTGTTTCAGATTCTGTGTCTCCCTCTCTCTCTGCCCCTCCCCTGTTCATGCTCTGTCTCTCTCTGTCTCAAAAATAAATAAACGTGGGGCGCCTGGATGGCGCAGTCGGTTAAGCGTCCGACTTCAGCCAGGTCACGATCTTGCGGTCCGTGAGTTCGAGCCCCGCGTCAGGCTCTGGGCTGATGGCTCGGAGCCTGGAGCCTGTTTCCGATTCTGTGTCTCCCTCTCTCTCTGCCCCTCCCCCGTTCATGCTCTGTCTCTCTCTGTCCCAAAAATAAATAAAAAACGTTGAAAAAAAAAATTTAAAAAAAAAAAAAGAAAAAGAAAAAAAAATAAATAAATAAACGTTAAAAAAAAATTTAAAAATAAATTAAGTTGAGGGGCGCCTGTTTGGCTCAGTCAGTTAAGTGTCAGACTCTTGGTTTCAGCTCAGGTCATAATTTCATGGTTCACGTATTCAAGCCCTGCATCAGGCTCTGCGCTAACAGTGCAGAGCCTGCTTGGGATTCTCTCTCTCCACCTCTCTCTGCATCTCCCTTGCTCACTTAAGCTCTCTCTCAAAATAAAGAAATAAACATTAAAAAAAATGTTGAGAATCTAGGCCATTTCTATTTTTAACCATATATCCATTTTTGGTCATGTTAGTCATTTTTCTTCATTAAATCTTTATAAAATGAATTCTAAACAATCACAATCTTTCTATAATAAGGTTAAAAATTTTACTATGCTTTTTATGAGGAGGGAGCCAATAATCATGAAAAACAAGCTGACTGAGGAGTTTGTTTATAAAGTAGCTTCTCAATATCCTCTCATAAATTAATCTTTTTCATCTAGTTTTAGAAAGTTACAAATCATTTTCAAGATGATGACCCTGAGGTACAATAAAACACAATAAATTACAGAAACAAGGATTGAATTATGTTTAGTATATTAAGGTAGAAAAATAGACAAACACATTTTTAAAGATTTTACAATTAGAATTTATCTTATCTTTACTCTAATTTAATCACATTTCAGTTAACCAGAATACAACCCAGAAGCTAAGGATTCTGTTTATTGAGATTTTTCACGTCTTCAACCTCAGACTGAAGAGGACACTAAATATATATTTAAATTAAATTGTTCCTTATATGAAAAATGAGAGAAAAGAGAAGCCAAAAACAGTCCAAGAGCTTATTTTGTTCATGTCAAAATGATATTTTCTGATATGAAACATGTAAAGTTTTATGTACATGTCCAAATGTCACCTTGTTTTAAAATCTAAACCTTCTTGTCCCAATCTATATACAAAGATTGCCCCAGGATTTGACTAAAAAATATTTACTGAATCACATTTTTCAATATATCACTGAATTAGTGGCAAATCATGGTGAATTCTCTTCCTTTATAAATAAATGATATGAACACAATGACTTAATAATCCAAGTACCATGACTCTATTTAACTTTTGAAATAGTATCAAGTATTTTCAGAGAGCACTACATGTTATTTCTCTTTATTTCTTCGTCAAAGTCTAAAATATAAATTGCAAATTAGAAAATCCTTTGAGAGTAGAGTTCAGCAAGGGAACGGTTTCAAGGTAAGTTTTATATTAGTTTCACTCATTTTAATGAGCCTTTGTTAGAAACCAAGCAAGCAAATACTCTAGACCAAAGAGTTACACAAAAGCTATCTTTTAAAGAAACCATCACAAATCAGAACCTCTAACTATCTGCTTATATTATCAGGTTGACACAACAAAAGCATAGACTGGTAGCTATAAATGAGATAGCTTTTATTAAGAAAGAAAATGAGACTTCAAATTTGAATATCAACTTAAATATCAGGTTTGAAACAGGCTAGAGATACCTCAATTCACAATACATTTCTATTTAAATTAAACATCAACACCGCTCTTTAATATATGATGTAGAAAATTAATTAAAATAAAGCTTTTTTTAATATAGGTATGTAAGTAGATGAAAAAGCTTTCACATGCATGTACACACACACACACACACACACACACACACACACACAGGACAATGGTGGAAAAATATTTTATTAATCAGTGAGAATTAGATGAGTCACTTTAATCCCTAGGAAGCATAAAAGTGAAAAAAAAATCTTGGATTCAAGAGACTGATTTTTCTCAGTACTTGCTAACCTTGGGCTGTCTGCTTATAACTACAAATTGTCCTTAGCTTGAAAAGAGCCTTTTAATATTTAAAATTATTGGTCTATGGTATCCATGTAATTTCTTCAGCCATAGGGCTTCATTTCCTTTGATGTGTATCAAGGTTCCAACTGATATTACTACTACTCCTGCTGTCTCTTAGCTCTGAGACAGGTTTCTGTCCTCTCTAAAACCGATACCAATGATTGGTCTCCAGCTCCAAGACAGAATTTTATCCATTTGTATAATAGTGAGGCTCAGACAGCTATAGTATGCTCCTGAATAAGGGATTCCACATTTAAATTTGATCATTATTTCATCACTTGTAGATTTTTTTTTCTCCAGAATTCAAAGTATCTCAGCAACAAGTGTCTCTATAAATAAAATCACATTAAAATCAGAAAGAATCCAGGCAGTTTCAAGACCTCCTGTACGAGTATATGGTTCATATACATACACACAGGACCAAGTGGCAGGACATACTTTCAAAGGATGATAATACTTATTCTGTATTACATAAGTATTTTTTATCCAGATAAACAACGAAGAAAACCTTAGGCTTAACCAGAAAAAGAACGCTATATGCAAAAATGTCACTAGAGTTCTTTTCAACTGCATTTTAAATGTGGTAATAAAAATCACTGGATTTCAATAGATACCAAATGATCCTGATATTTAAGATTAAAGCAGATACTCTGTTACCTTTATTGTTTTTAAAACATGAAATATTTTCAAGTTTCCATTCCTTGAAACTGCATTGAAATGAAAAAGTTTATTTTTTTCATTGTAGATAGCGGAAATAATCTTCAAAAATCATCTGTTCCTGTCCACAGTTGTTACAGTGTAACAAAAACATTTATTTTAAAGAGTGATTTTATTTATCAAGTTCTTTTATGTCAAGATTTTTTATACACTTGACATTCACCTTGATTTTTGAAAGTGAAATATACCAAACACCTAGAAAATCAATGTAGTGTAAAACAAAAGATGATTTTAAAGCAGCGTTGTCATAAAAAATGAAAAGATAGGAATGGATTGATCAATGGATTACTAAAGTTAGCTATAAAAGAAAAAATGCACACACAACACACGCACACACAAAGAACTTTTATTTCACATGATCATCAGGTGAACGTTGACAACTCTAGTAATGCTCTGTCCCAAGAATGAAGAATTGGTGGTAATTGCTTTTATCAAATACAAAGAACAAAGCCTTCAATCTCATAATCCAAATAAAACCCTGAAGAACCTGAAGATGTCTTGAAGTCAATCCTCCAGCTGACGAGAAATCAATGGATGGATAAGATTGCTGTGATAACTTTGGCATCACTTCATGTTGATTTAGAAAAAGACTGGAACATTTTGCACCATCTAATGAGATGATGGCTATCAGGGTCAGCAGTCAAGATTTAAATAATCACTATTTTGGGGGACAGAATGAGTAAGTCATTATGCATGTCCAGTCCAGGAATAACATAATATGACATGCTGAACTGTGTATACTACTTATTTAATAATGAAGATGAGGGATAAAGAGGAAGCTGTAAGTAACATATACAGATAAAATTAATGTTCTCTTTTACACCTGTTATTATTTTTGCACATATGTAATGGAAAAACATTAGCATCTTGTGTATTTAATGAAAATACCTCTGCAATCCAGAACTTTTCAGTTCTCTCAGTAAATTATAGTCCTTTCACACCAATCATGTCATTGATCTTAACCTATAAGTTGTCCAACAAATTTTCACTTTGTCAGCCACTATTTTAAGAAAATTGATCTTATTTAAGGATTTTTTTTAATGTTTATTTTTGAGTGAGAGAGAGAGACAGAGAGACAGAGGACAAGCGAGATAGGGGTAGAGAGAGAGGAAGACACAGATTCTGAAGCAGGCTCCAGGCTCTGAGCTGTCAGCACAGAGCCTGATGCGGGGCTTGAACCACGAACCGTGAGATCATGACCTGAGGTGAAATCTGATGCTCAACCGAAAAAGCCATTCAGGTGCCCCAAGAAAATTGATTTTAAATATTGTTTCTTTACTCTTCATTGTGAAAACTATTATTTTGGTATGTGAATAAGCATTTAGCAACCAGTATTTTGGCGGAAAGAGAAAGAGCTTTGATGGGTAGCTCTTATGAATTTTCATGGCATAAATACTCTCACCCTTGATAAAGTCAAACTATCAATGATTTAACAGACATCTTGCAAAATTCCTAAAACTATAACAATTAGCCCTTGAACCAGTACAAGTCAACTTTGTGCACCACTTGATGATCTATATATTTAGATATATTTATATTCCCATAAATATATTTATATATGATTCAAATATTTTAAAATAAAAACTTTAATAGTTGTAATATTTTTAAAAATGTATAGATTTACTTTATTCTCAGCTTACTGTAATATCTACAGTTGTATTTTTAGTAGCCCTAAATTTTATCTTTTTTCCATCTAATTTTTATCTCAAACCCTTCAGCACAATTGATGAAATATGTTTTCACAATGGTGAGGTAAAACTTATTGAGATTATCTGTCAGACAATTCTAAGCCCCTACTGCAGTGAAATATTAGATTATTGTGATTTGTATCTTTTTTTCACCCATTCTTTTTCTCCCTATCCTTACTTATTGAGCCTTATGCTACTCAAGTAATGTGTTACTATCATAATCCATGACTTAGTTTCTGTTTTCCAGAAAAACTAGGTTTGAGACATGTGGTTGTAAGATACATTCAATTCATAAATGTTGTGATTGAAACATAAACATTGAATGTAAAAATTAAAGTTATTAATACTATGAATCTATGATGCCCTGTTATATCTTTTAAAATCAAAGAAGTTGGGGGTAAATAAGATGGAGGTAAATAAATTTAAAAATTATTTTACATGTCATCATTTTTATTTTTATAACATTTTATAGTAGTTTTGTTGATATGATTTACATATCAGAAAATTGATCTTTTTAAATTGTACAACTCAGTAGTTTCTAGTACATTCACAAAGTTGTGCAATCATCACTGCTATAGTATATTTTTATCACTCTAAAAGAAATACCATCCCATTAGTGGTCGCTCCCAATTCCCTTCTCTCTCTATACCATGGAAACCACTAATCTGATTTCTCTCCCTGTGGAATTGCCTATTTTGGATATTTCATACTGATGGAATCATACATATCATGTGGCCTTTGTGATTGATTTCTTTCATTTAGCATATTATTTCTATGGTTTATCCATATTTTAGAATGTAATACTACTTCATTTTTATTGTCAAATAGTATTTCTCATATGAATATACATTTTTGTTTGTCCCACTTTTTGGCTATTGTGAATAATGCTGCAATGAACATTTGTGTACAATTTTATTTTGCAAGGTTGTTTAATTTCTCTCACATATACATAGAAGCATAATTGTGTCAGATGGCTTACCTTTAACATTGTGAGGTATTCCTACATGTGTTTTTCAAAGTGGCTGTACCATTTGATAATATCAACAGCAATGAAGAATCAATGAAGGATGATCATTCTCATCACTATTCATTGTCCCTTTCTCTTTTTCTTTCTTTCTTTCTTTCTTTCTTTCTTTCTTTCTTTCTTTCTTTCTTTCTTTCCTTCCTTCCTTCCTTCCTCCCTCCCTCCCTCCCTCCCTCCTTCTTTTAGCCATTGTAGTGGGTATGAACCAGCTTTTCACTGTGGTTTTGTTTTACATTTCTCTAATGACTTGTGATGTTTAGCATACTTTATTTCATTTATTGGTCTGGATTTCTTCTTTGGATAAATGTCTATTGAAATCAGTGGCTCATTTTATAATTGGTCGCTTGAACTTTTATCATTCAGTTTCACAAATATATATTCTGGATAAAATTTCTTTATTGTATATATGACTTGCCAATATTTTCTCACCAATTGTAAGTGGCCTTTTATTTTTATTTTTTTGATGCTTTCTTTTGAAACACTAAAGTTTCAAAATTTGAATAAATCAGTGTATCTATTACATAACCCGAGGTCATAAAATTTACTCACATGGTTTCTTGTAAGAATTTTACAGATTTTCCTGTTGCATTTAGGTCTATGGTGCATTCTGACTTACTACTTTACATTTTTATACATATATTTGTTGACAAAACTATTTTGTTTTTAACAGAGAGAGAGAGAGAGCAAGCGAGCATGTGAGCAGGAAAGAGGGGCAGGGGGAGAGAGAGAATCTTAAAAGGTGGAACCCCATTCTGGACTCAGTCCCATGATCCTGAGATGATGACCTGAGCTGAAATCAAGAGTCAGTCACTCAACTAGCTGAGCCATCGAGGCACCCCAAAAAGTCTTTCTTTATCCACTAAATGATCTTGTCATTCTTTTTTTTTTTTTTAATGTTTATTTGTTTTTAAGAGAGAGAGACAGAGACAGACTGTGAGGCAGAGAGAGAGGGAGACACAGAATCTAAAGCAGGTTCCAGGCTCTGAGCTGTCAGCACAGAGCCTGATGCGGGGCTCAAACTCATGAACCGTGAGATCATGACCTGAGCTGAAGGCAAATGCTTAACTGACTGAGCCACCCAGGCATCCCTGATCTTGTCATTCTTGTTGAAAAATAAATTGATTTATAAATGTGAAGGTTTATTTCTGGACTCACAAATCCATTCCATTGATCTATATGTGTATCTTTTTTTTTTTAACAAGGCTATAATCAATATTTTTTATCAAGCTATAATTGATGTATAAAAAATTGCACATATTTAATGCATACAATTTGGTGAGATTGGACATATACACAAACCTATGAAATCACCACAATCAAAATAATAACTATATTCATCATTTCCAAAAATGTCCTCATACTCCTTTGTTCTTTTTTGTTTTGTGTTTTGTGTTTTTTTGTGTTTTTTTTGTGTTTTTTTGGAGGGGGTAGTTTCTTTTTCTCTTTCTTTCTTTCTTTCTTTCTTTCTTTCTTTCTTCTTTCTTTTTTTTGCATTTGGTAGGAACACTTAAGATGAGATATACTTTCTTAAATACAAATTTTTTTAAATACACAATACATTTAACTATTGGCCCTATGCTGTACAGCAGATCGGTAGAACTTTCTCATCTTGCTTAACTGAAACTTTATGCCCATTAAACGATACCCACTGGCCCACAGTCTCTGGCAACCACCGTTCTACTCTTTGCTTCCATAAATCTGAATATTCTTTTTATATCTGTAAAATAAGGGGTATTGAAGTCTCCAAATTTTATTTTGGCTTGCCTATTTCTCTCCTATTTTTGTTAGTTTTTGCTTTAAGATATCTTCCTGATTCATTGATTATTTTATCATTATAAAATGTTCTTCTTTATATCTAGTAATATAATAATATTCTGGGAATCTATTTTGTCAGGTATTAGTATAGCTACTCCAGTGTTATTTTATGCATTGTATATCTATCTTTTAATTCAAATCTATTTATTCTGATGGTTTTTAATCCACTTTGTCAATATCTGCCTTTGATTATTTAATTAATTTGTATTTAATGTAATGGCTGATAAAATATTATTTACATTTGCCATTTTGTTATTTTTTTCTATATTTCACGTATTATTTGTTTTTCTATTCCTTCATCACTGCCTTATTTCATCTTAAATAGCTATTACTATTGTACCATTATAATTCCCTTGTTTATTTTGTTTTGTTTCCAGTGGTTTCTCTGGATCTTACAACATATATCTTAACTTGAAATAGTTTAAAGTAATTAATTTCTGTATTTACAAAAATATAGCCTCAACAGAATTTCATTCTCTCTCCTATTTTTTGTGTCTATTGTCATATAAATCAAACCTTTATTATAAGCTATTCAACATAGTTTTAAATATATTGTTTTATACAGTTTTGTTTGAAATCAAATAGTAAGAGTGTTATAAATGACGTCATGTTTGTACTATTTTTCATTTTTTAATGGAATTAACTTTATAGTGCCCTTCATATGGATTCAAATTATGTTTGTAGTCCTGTTATTTCAGTATGATCTCCCTTTAGTATTTCTTTGAGAGAAAGTTCTGATAAAGATATATTCTCTGTTTTTGTTTATCTAGAAGTGTTTTAATTTCTTCATTTTTTTGAATAATGCTTTTGCTGGATATAATAGTCTTGGTTGAAGGTCTTCTTTTACCATTTTGAATGTGTTATCCCACAGCCTAGAAGCCTCAATAGTTTCTGAGAGGTCAGATGTTAATATTTGAGGATCCCTTAAATGTTATGAATTGATGTTCCCTTGCTATTTTCAAGATTCTTTTTGACTTCAGATACTGACAATTTGACTTCAGGTATTGACAATTTGATTGTTTTCTATTTGTGTATAGTTTTGAGTTCATCCAATATTGTTTGTTGAACTTCTTGGTTGAGTACATGACTTTTTTATTCCAATTTGGGAAATGTCTAGCTATTGTTTTTCTCAAATATTCTTTTTGAACTTTCTATTCTCTACTTCTTATCTTCCCTTTACAAATATGTTAGAAAACTTTATATTGTACCACAGATTTCTGTACTTTGTTTGATTTTCTTCATTCATTTCTTTTGTGTACCATTGTCTGGATAATGTAAATTAATCTATCTCAAGGTTTGATGATTCTTTCTTTTACCTGTTAAGATATTCTGTTAAGCCTCTCTATTTTAAGATTTCTATTTTGTTCTTTTAAAAACTTTTTCTATCATTATATTGATATTCTTTATTTGGAGAGACATTCTCATACTTTTTAAAAAATTACAGACATAATTTCGTTTAATTCTTTGAACGTATTGATAATAGGTTATTTAAGTCCTTGTGTAGTAAGTCTACCATCTGGGCTTCCTCAGAGACAATTTATTTTTTATTTTTTTTTAATTTTATGTATAGGCTGTATTTATTTGCACATCTTATAGTTTTTATTATTGTTGTTGAGAACTGGATATTTTAACTAAATTAATTTGAGAACTCTGGAAATCAAATTCTCCTTTGTCTCAACAGTTTTTTTTTGCCACTGTTTGTTTTTGTTTCTCTTGTTTGTTGACTTTTTGTTTTCATTCCCTGCATTTCTATGTAAAGTCTGTATTCTTTATAATATGTGACCACTGAAGTCTCTGCTTAGTTAGCTTCATAGTCATTTAAGAATTGGACAAAGATGTCCTTATTAGCCTTGACTCATGCTCTACTTATCTTTTCCAAAGGATTGTGTGTATGCCACTCTTTCACTGCTCTGGAAATGTACAACTCTGCCTTAGCCTTCACTTTTCCTTTTTGAATCCTCAAGGTTAAATTGAGATGGGAGTTTAAGGCCTTCTCCAATCTTTCTTAGGCATGGATAAAACATACATATATGCATGGCCTTTTAGATCCTCAAAAATATGAAACTTTTCAAAACTTCTTATGGTCATCTCATTCCATAGATATTCCTTTTCATTTTTTGGCCAGCATTTCATATGCCCCAACTTTTACTGCTGCTTTAGGCAACTATAATGTTAAATGATCTTCTTTCTCCTTTCTTTCTTTCTTTCTTTCTTCCTTCCTTCCTTCCTTCCTTCCTTCCTTCCTTCCTTCCTCCTTTCCTCTTTCTTTCTTTCTTTCTTTCTTTCTTTCTTTCTTTCTTTCTTGTCTCCATGAGATAGAGCTTTCCTCATTGAGTGAGCTCTGGGTCAAAACAAATAAAGACCTATTTTTTAAGTGAGAATTTTTTCAGAGTTGCCATATAGATTGAATAATGACATTTCTTTGAGGATAGGGCTTTTAAGAGAGTTCTAAACCAATTTTGTCCCATTTGGTGGTTGGTTTTCATAGTTACTATTGCTGATTTCCAAGGCTGTAAAAAGGGTGATGGGGATACTGCAAGTAAAAACACCAGAAATGTCACAGTTCTTACTGTGATTCAGACACTTTTCTTAAATAAAGTCTCCTGGATTGTTGTACACTTTTGGTTAATTTCTAGAGTTCAGAAAACATTGATTTTTGATCATGTCTGCCAGTGTTTTCATTGCTTTCAATGGAGAGTAAGATTTTTGAAGTTTCTTTGTTTACCTTTCCAAAATACTTGTTCTAAACCTTATTTAAATAAGGGTAATGAGAAATCCAGACTAAAGCAAGCATTGTTATTCTGATTGGAGTTCTTGAAACAAAGGTTGTTTTTGTTTTGTTTGTTTTATTTAATTTTTTGATTTTGTTTTTTAATCAGTTTTGGAGAATTCTGACCATTAACTCTTAAAATATTGCTTTGATCCTTTCTCTTTTTCCCTTTTTTTGGGAGTCCTTTAATTAACATTGTCTAGACCATTTGACTATCTTCCATGTCTTTCATGCTCTGTTTTATCTTTGTTGTTGTCATTATTAGTTTTATTTTATTTCTGTTTTTCTGATTCAGTTTTGATATATTTTTCTGTTGACATCTCATTAAGTTAATTAATTCTAATATCCATTCATTTGGGTGGCTCAATTGGTTAAGTGCCTGGCTCTTGGCTTTGGCTCAAGTTATGATCTCACAGCCATGGGATTGAGCCCTGTGTTGGGTTCCATGCTGAGCATGCAGCCTGCTTGGGATTTTTTCTCTCTCCCTCTCTCTCTGCCACTCTTCAGTTCTCTCTCTCTTCTCTCAAAATAAATAAATATTTAAAATCAAATTTTAAAGGAAAATTCTATTTTCTATGTCTCTATTTTATATACTGTATATATCTATATCTATACCTAAATCTATCTATCTACCTACCTATCTATCCATCTATATATTTTTTAAAGACCTATGTTCTAAGTCTAACATTAGGATTATCTAATTCTTGATTTTTCTTTTTATTATTTGTTACATTTACCTTCCTTCACATGTCTTTAATATAAGAGAACTTAGAGATTCTAAATCAATGATTTTACTCTTCCTTTCTTTCTGGTCACATCCTCAGACATCTGTGCCAATAAAGCACGCTGAAAATGTCTCATAAGGAAAACTGTCTCTAAGTTTGGAGATCTGGATTTCTGCACTCTGTACCATCACATGTGGTCATCAAAGGCTCCAGTCCCCTCCCTCCCACCATGGTAGTCTTTGGTCCAGACTCAGAAGCAAATGTTTTGAGGAGAAAAAACTGCCAGAAATCTCAGCAAATCTAAGATGGGCTCCTCTTTCTCTGGAAATTTAGTTTGTATAAATCTCTGTATTTACACATTCCTACAATTCTTTAAAAGTAAGATTTTTTTTTCTTGTTTGTGAAGCAGGAGCTATGACTTGCTGCACTATTGTCTTATACCTATCAATAGACAGCCTCAAAAGGAAAGATTCTTAAATTTAAATGCATGGGTTTGCATTAAAGGTCGTTGAGATGAAGTGTGTTAATTTGTACCCGTTCTCTACAAATTTGTTACTATAAATAGCATTAAATGAGCTTGATATAAATCAGAAATAGCATAGAATCTTAAGGCTTTTGAGATAATTTAGTCTAACTTACTGATACTATCTATGAGGTTAATGCTAAAAGAAGACATGTCCCTTCATCAAGGATATTTGTAGTTAGCAGGGCCATCATATTTGATCCCGTGAATTGAGTATTGTATGATTCCAAGGTGCACTCTCTCTACAGAATGCAATTTTCATTACACCCCCAGAGTTGTGAAAATTGGCAAAGTTATAAAATTAAACATGAAATAACACAAATGTGAACAAAGAAAAGAGCTACCTAAAATTAATGAGGTAAGCTGCACATTTTAAATAATATTTCATGGTTTAGTCACATTACCACTGAGGACATTAAGATGCTTTTAAAGTTCCCTGGACAACTCAAACTGCTTATTATTGGCCACAACCAAGACTTACTGATGACATCCAACATCCCTATGAGCTCAAGGACTATACAGTGCTCCAGTTAGTACCGTGGTTGTCTATTATGTGGCAGAGGTGACTCCCATGGTTTCCTGTCACATGTTCAGGGGACCACATAAATATTATTTTAACGCCTGTTGAATTACATTGTTTAACAACTTATCTGGAATTCCTTTTTTGCCAGCTCCAGCTCATATTAAATGTTTTTAGGGGCCATTAGTTACACCACGCCCCAAAATAAAATTTGGTTCATTGTAACATGAGTGTTTCATATATTAAGAAATGACTTATCCAGATGTCTGAGAATCTCTCCTTTCTCTATTGAAAAGTTGCAGGATATATATATATATATATATATATATATATATATATATATATATCAACATATATATATATCTCAACATATATATATATATACAAATATAGATATATAGATATATTTATCAGTGCCCTCTTATGTATACACACACACATACTCACAACATGCACACACAGCCCTTCTAGAAATTCTACAGTTGTTTATGTTCTAACTATTCAGTCATTTTATTTGCACATATAACCTAGCAGCAGGGATGCCTGCACACTTAAGTGCTTAATAAATATCCAGTGTAAATATTTTAAAATTCAAATAGTGATCTAGTCATCCTAAAGATTACTAGCACAAGTTGAAATATGAAATGACAAAAATGGCACAAATGGCATCCTTGGTTCTTCAAAATATGCTTTTAAAAATTGGGGGAAATGATCATTCCATTGTAAAATAGTTTTATTAGCCAGATCCTATGTATATACCTGGTTCCTAATCTCTTTAATTATCTATATGTTTAAAATAAGGGTTTTATCATCTCTCTTCTTTACTTCTGAGAAACAGTACCAAGATTTTGCTTACTTTTCAAAATGGATTCTGAGCATAACAAATAGCATTTTGAATAGTGTAAAAATGTTGATTTTATATTTCTGAACTCTGTCATTTGAGATTTTATACTGAACAAACCGTGCATATACACATAAATAATTCACAGGTGAAGGTATTTGTAATTGATTCGCATTATTCCAGCTACAGAGGCCTTTTTGCCTTCAGATGGCCAATTGTGTCACCTTGCAATGGTGAACATGCAGTTACACACAAGACTCATGTTGCTGCAAGCAGTCTGGAGGCAACAAAAACAAATTGATGGTGACAGAAATAGAAGAATCCCACCCTGTCAGAAGATGAATGAGCTGAACTTGCCTGATGTGAACCCAGGCTGACACAAGCAAGGTGGAATCAAAGAGTGAGCAACTTTTGACAACCCATGCTTCACAGCCCTGACCACTGTGGATGCCCGTGATTATCTCCAGACAAAATGACTGTGAGTAAAAGGCTTACATACACTTAAATTAAACACAGCAGGGTTTTAGTAATCTCTGTTTGCATTTTACTTTCTGTTAAGAAGGAAATTGCTTGGACTTGGAACATTTCATTTAATGGCATTTTTAGTTACCTTTTGTACTTCTAATGCCATAGTCTAAATTCACTCTAAATTACCCAGTGAGACATTGGAAACTTTTGTCCTTTTTTGTTTATTTTTTTAAATTGCAGTAGCTTCCTTACCAATTTTACTAAATTAAATGTGTTTTAAGGCATCTCAGTTCTTGAAACTTAATTATCCCAATCTCTGGGTGAAGTATAGCAAACAATGCAAACGCCATTTATGTAATTTATTCTGCAAAAGAAAATAATGGAATGCAGTTGTGCTAATGATATACACGTTTCTGTATTTTTCCCCCCATTTCGACAACAACTTAGCAAAACCATGTCATTTTGAAACAAAAGCTTTAAGGGCATTTTGGGGTTTGGGTTGTCCTCACACTGCTTTTAGGAGAAGGCAATAAACTGTATAATATTCTGTGACTTTGGAATATCATGAAAGATTTTGTTTTGTGTCCTCACTTTATCCTCCCATCAATGAGTTTTATTGACAGTTACCCATAATAAACTCGAAATAAAGATCATGGCTTGTAATTGTAATGTGTAAATAAGAAGAAAAATATGTCGGTACTCCAGTAGCTGAAGCACCATTCATTAAATCCCAGCAGAGTAAAATCTAATTGTTAGACCACATGAAGTCTAGAAAACTTTGGTTTAAACTCAAGCATAATAAGAAAATCTATCACTCTCATTCCTGTTTAAAACAGAGTTTTGAAATCCTTAAGTCCACGATTATGTGTAATTTAGTATTGATATTCATTACTATAATCAGTTAATCATTCTAATTTGCTGAATTTCACTTGCTGCATTATTTGAAGTAAAGGTGAATTAATTAGTTTATGCTGTACTTTTGGAAGATGGGTAACTAGACCCTGGTTTCAAGATTGTAATGATAGATGGAACAGTGACTAGTCAAAGAATGTGGCCATTCAGAAAAATTGGCACTGACTCTTGTTTAGCTCAAGTCAAAAAAAAAAAAAAAAAAGACAAAATAAAAACAACTTCCATTTCAAAACAAATCTACAAACAATAAAAGTGAAGAAATAACAAAATGCCTCAAGTAAATTATCTGAATACAGTACACCCTTTCTTCCTTGACCCACCTTCTAGTTTTCAATTATAGTTAGTTGACAGTGAATTGTGTGTGTTATCATCCCATTGATATTTTGTTACCAAATTATTGTAGATGCTTCCCCTACTATGCTGAGGAAGCAGATTTTTGACTCATTAATTTCACAATGATGAGACACGTATTGATAAGAGAGGACAGAATGCCTTGTATCTTGAGCCTTCCGTTTCCTTAGAGTTGGACTTGTCTACATTATCATTATGAAACCTAGAAATAACTTGTCTATTTAAAAAATAATATTATAATCTTATTTTATGATTACAAAGAAGGTGATATTCAGCATATCAATTACATATTTTTGCATACATTGATCTTTCCTGAGGTGGTTGAAGAAGGAAATTCAGGTGACAAGAACCTAACACTCCTCTAGTGAATCTCTCTCAGTAGTAGATGATCATGGTTCATAAAATTATTTACACCTTAGTGATGTCTTCCTAATAGTGATATCTCACTCAACACATTTACAAAATGTCATATTGTGGAATTTCACCTAAAATGTTATCCTTACCTAGTCTCGTAAGTGAAATCACAATGGAACCATGAGATTAAAATATAAAATTTTATGGATTGGCTAAACAAAGTACAAACTGGACAAATGTGAAGGCTGAAATATAGTCATGCTTATGTACCCACATGAAAAAAGCAATACATATGGGTATACATGTGTATGTATGTGTGTGTATGTGTGTGTGTATCACAATTAAAACTATACCTAGAGTCTAAATTAAAATTAGTTTTCCCACTAGCTAGCACATGTTTATTTATGCAGAAATCAGAAGATCTGAATTTCAACTTACCCTCTCAGGTTTACAGACATTTAAGCACATTATTAGGAACAGTGATTATTCGGCACACCAACACTCAGGTATCACCCAACTTCATTACTACCTGATTAATTAACCTGTTTAAAGTGTGAAAGTTGGCACCTTGTCATTAGAATCCATGGGAATAACTAATGAGAAACTATGAAATAATTTGTTCCTCAATTAAAAAACCTGAAAGAAGAGGTTTTATCTCATTATTCTTGTTTCCTGTTATCACCTACACAAAGCCAAGACGATTTTGCAAAACTTACTGTCTAAAAAGAACAGGCAATGTAACATCTCAGGGAACATTTCACAGATCTTTAATAAAATGTGGTGTTATTCAACAGCAAAAGGTAAGCCAAGAAGGTTCCTGGGATAATATATTCATTATAGAGCATCGGTGTGAAAGTGGGTTCATCTCATACCTGGTGTTCAGGTTTAAATGAGGTTTCTAGATAAGAACAGAGTGAAGGAGCAGTAAGTCAGTTCAATTTAGTTCTGTCTGAAGAGACTTCAGGAAAAATATCACGCGACATAATTAGTATCAGAGGACTATTAAATTACGACATTTTCATATATTAAAAACACAGCCCAAAGCCCAAGTTTCCCTCAACATGGCTGCTTTTATTCAATGGCCACATTACAGTATCACTCAAATAGGAAAAAAGGCAGTGAAGATATTAATTTCAATTGTTTTCCCTTGTTTACATTCATGAGATCATAGGTATCATATGAAAATGCTCAAGTGTCAAAGGTACTTAGTTTCCTAACCTAAACCATTTTGTAAAATTTACAGATTCATCCTCCTACTCGTAAGTTATTCATAGAGCTCACAATGCCAATGAAGTACATGTCTGTTGTTTAACATTAAAGTAAAGAAGCCAAAAGTTTTTCTTGGAGGTAAAGGAGCAATCTTTCTTACACTGATTATTTTACATACATCTTTCCAGTTAGAGAGTTTCGTGCTCTGAACCATGGCAGGAAATAGACTATAGAATCCATCCAATGTAAAGCTAGGCATAAATGAATACAGATGTTAATTAATTGGATATCCTTATTTAAATTCCTTGAAATATATTCTGGATCATGTCTCATGCTTCCTTGTATAAATCTTTAAGCTGAGGCCACCCGCATTTAGTGAAGGAAATAGTGAAATTTTTAAAAACCACATGCATATTTTTCCAAAATCAAGGTTTTGTAAAGATAATCATAAAGTTTGAAATAACACAATTTAATTAATCCTCTTTAGGAAAAAAAAAACTGTATATCTATTTTATACTCTAAACTTTATACTTTTATTCAGTTGCAAAATGTCCTAGAAAAAAAAATAAAAGAGAAAGAACAGGCTGATAACACATCTTAAATATCTTTGCTCAATCTCCTGAAAACATTTCCATTAGCACATAATGAAAAATTTTGAGACAAGCCAGTATAGTTAATGAAAATAGCTACTATTTGGTGAGTATCAATGGAATACCAAACTGCATATTAGGCGTTTCACATGCAAACTTCATGTCTTACCATTCTCAAGAGTTTGTGTAATTATGTCTACCTACAGATGAGGAAACTGAAGTCCAATAGTACTTAGTATCTTGTCAGACTTTATATACTGACACCAAATTCCATAATCTCTCTCCCTATACTATGTTGCTTCGAATCAACAAATAATATAATCTGGAAAAGTATTCTCACGCAATGTAACCTATTAATAAATGCCTAACTACACAACAACATGAGATTATTTATTTGCTTTTAAAGAATGTGAAACCAAATTTAGGAGTACAGTTTGATAGAAGCATTCATAAAATGAAAACAATGAAGATCCATTTCAAATCAAATCGAACATTCTTCAGAAATCATATCTATCATAGTTAGCATTATTGACCGCTAATATCATGAATATTAAAGTGAGTGATTAAAATTGGCCAAAAAATAGTGAAGGAAGAAAACCATGTGCTGAAAGTAGAGGTATGTGGGAAAAACTGCAAAATCTTTTTAATAAGGTATATCCTGCTAAATAAGAAAAGGAAAGAGAAAAAAAAAAAAAAAAGGAAATGAAATAAAGGAAGTTCCTGTCAGGGCAGTCTCTATTTTATTTGTGTAAGATTAGCTATTTAAACATTTATATCAGTCCAAAGTGAAAGTAAAGAAAATGACCTAAAAATTTAAAAGTGTCAATATCATTATTCATGGTGTCCTTTTTGAATAAAAATTTCAACCTAAAATAATGAAATGATTTTTATTATTTTTTTTAATTTTTTTTTAATGTTTATTTATTTTTGAGACAGAGAGAGGCAGAGCATGAATGGGGGAGAGTCAGAGAGAGGGAGACACAGAATCTGAAACAGGCTCCAGGCTCTGAGCTGTCAGCACAGGGCCCGACGTGGGGCTCGAACTCACGGACCGCGAGATCATGACCCGAGCCGAAGTCGGCCCCTTAACGGACTGAGCCACCCAGGCGCCCCAATAAAATGATTTTTAAAAGACAATGTCACAAGAACAAATATTCAAACAAATGGAAGATTTAAAAAAGAGTGTAAAATTATATGATACTTAATCCCAAAATTATGTCGGGGGAAAGAATAAATAACAAATACAAATAAACAGAATAGACTCTAAAAAATGAATCACAGAAAAAGACTCTTTTAAAAAGCATAAACAATTCAGTAATAAAAGTAATGTGCATAGAATGGCAAGGTGTTCCTAATCCCAACATATATTTTATACTAATACTTATATCTTTCATATACTTTGTGCAATATATTTTGTGCATAATCCCTCAAAGTCTTATGATCTTTCTCCTATTGTGTTCAGTAATGCATTTAGCATATAAAAGTACTTAAATATATATCCTACGTGCCAACATTTGGAAGCCTGTTCCCATTATTAATTACTATGAAACATTGAAATGGACAAAAAAAAAAAAAAACATTTTGTAGTTTCTAATCATTCAATGTCATTATCATTTCTCACATATAAACTGATGTTCTGGAGCGTTTACCTACGCGTCATTCTATAGAGATAATATTTACGTCACTCCATTTTGACTCTTTCATTTGCAAGTCTCCCGAGTAGGAGGAAATGGGTGTCTCTATTGGGATTGTGATTGGGAAGCTCTGAATTAGTGGCATTCCTGGTAATGTTTTGCATTTATTTTTATGTCAGTAGTGAAAAGCATTACTATTGTTTAATCTTATCTCTACTCCAGAACTAAAGGGAGTGTATTATGTGACTTCCTTCCTTTGTTGTCCCCAATAGCAAGGGTCAGGTTCTACTTTAATCAGCATACACTTCTGGAAAGGAACACAAACAAGAGTAAATCAAACTAAAAATAGTCATCACCTCTTCACATCACCGCCTTGAGTACAACCAGGCTTCTCTCACGTCACTTCACTTACGTGCTAAGATTGAGGCCTGAGCGTCTCTGTGGGAGGCTGCATCAACAGGCTGGAGTCTCTGACATGGTCACTTTCACCAGCTACCACTGCTCATGTTTGAAATTCAACTTGGCTCATATCTGAAAATGAACAATGGAAGTGCATGGGAAACTTCCTTGAACCTGTCACTCCGTCTCCACTATCAATCATGTGGGAAATATGCAGTTGTTCAGGTTACATAGACAGCTACCCTCCACCTTTTAAAATATTATTCAAGAAACACACCGAATACTACCAAGAACACAATCTGGGAGACTGGATCATGACTCTAGACTTTTAAATGAATCACACAGGAAGTCCTAATAAATGGAATCCTTTAAAAGAATTTTACTCTATTAAACAAGCTATAATCATATTTAAATGAAGCAATGAATATATTTTACAAGTGTTTTAAAATTTAAAATGTTCAGTAGATTTTTAATCATGAGAGATGTAAGTTTATAAAACTGTTCTTTACATTCAGTTAGCCAAGGTCAATTTCCATTTTTCTATAGAAATACTGTATATCATTCTATTGAAAGATTAATCATTCCTCTTATGAAAATAGGGATCATGCTTCAGAGTTGGTAGCTTCCTAGATTGTATTAATGATAACAGATAAGATATGACAAACATCTAAATCATTGTCAGTACTTGAGCATAGTGTCCAGTTATGAAAGTTGGGGACACAGTGGGACCAGATTTAAGTTATACCTTTATTAACCTTTCACAACATTCTGACTGATAGAAAGTATAATATCCATTACATACTAGAAGATACTAAGTAGAGGGAGTGTAAGTATCTAATTCAGGAACATAGATATTAAGTGTCGAGCCGGTATTTGAACCTTCCACAGTTCTAGATATCACCTTTGTTCTGTTGCTTGTTTTCTCTCTCTAAGCCATGCTTATGTGAATATGTGAATACCAGGTTACTTTAAGGAGGGAAACCCTCAATCAGGCCTAGGGGGGAGAAATGGACAAGTGTGACCCGATAAAGTAAATGTGCTTTGTGGCCAGCAGCGCTCTTCCAGGTGCAGCACAGGAGTGAACACAGGGGTCTGGAAATGCAATTAACTACTCCAAAAGCTTTCTGCCCATTGCTACTCTGACATTTAAGATTTCTGACAACTTGTTACCTTTTTTGTCTCCCCTTGAAATGCTGTTTACTAAAGGCACATAATCCTAGTGTCTGATTCATACAGTACTTATTAAGCAATCAATGAACTTGTCACTAGGATATTAATTTGAGTTTAGAAACAAATTATGTTATTTAACTTTTGATGTCTCAGTGTCTTCATTCATGAACAGAAAACTCAATTCTTACTTATTAAGAAATTATTTTCAACACTTCATAAGTATTTTCCCTTTGTTTGAAAAAACAAAAACTGAAACAAAAACAAAGTATAATATTTAACCCTCCAGCAATATTTAGCTTGTTTATGTATCAAGTCATGGAGATTGTCATACCTTTTTCATTCTCATTTGTATATTTCCTTTGGTGTAATGGTAAAACTTTCATTTTAAGTATGGGATTTCCAAATAAATTGCAAACAAATCAATCTCCAATAGATAAATAAAAAATGTGCAGTGAAGCTAAAAATATCTTCCACCAAGGTGCTAGTTGGCTTTGTTGCTTAGCTACCCATGACCAAAGAGGCTGACAGCACCATGAACTCTCTGGCTGGGCTGGGTGTAATTACCAACCAGGTTTCCATTTCATTAAGTTCCACTTACAAATCTTGAGAATTTCAAAGTGCGCATATCTAGAAGATTTCACCATTGTAAACGGGAACAAAACTTCTTAAAAAAATTATATTCCACAATATGTCTGTGAGTAACAACTAAAACTTGGAGAGGTTGAAATAATAACATTTTTCATGGAAAAATTCTGTTTTTAAAGGAAAAAACTACATTCAACGAGAGGAAGCAGGGGATATTTTTGTATCATGAAAATTGCTTTTCATTTTTGCTTTATGTACAAATATAATTATGAATGAAAAACTTAGGCCTTCTTTGTGTTCTTGAAAAACTACAAACCATTGATTTTTCTTTTCCATCAGAGGTAATCTTTTCATGCTTTTGTCCCCACTTCTAATGTTTAAATGGAGGTTAATTTCTCAAATATCTTAGATGATTTATCAGAGTCCTGTGCAGAGAACACAGTAATTCACTTCATCAGACAACAAAGCCCATTAGCAGATATTACCAAGTCACTACTAAAAGGCAAGGATAAAGGAAATGCAGAGATTCATATCCCTTCATAATTAACACACAAAGCTTTGAGTGCAGATTACAGTAGGATTATGGTGAATTAAAGAAGTACATTTGATGCTCAGTTTATAGATTTCTTATTATTTATCATACTTATCTGAAATATATATGCATTCATTTAATTCTATAAGCATATAATTGAAATGATTGCTGCAATCCATTTATATCATCAGAAAGTTAAAAAAAGATTATATTTCAAGCATATTTGCATCCATTACAACCTAATAAACTGGACAACATTTTACTGTCTATTTCCTCTATTCTCTGTAGAGACAGAACTTTTGTTCCTCTGATTTTGGCTGAATTTTTGTTATTTAAAAAATATATATTTTTAAGTATTTATCAAAATAATACATGCATAAAGTAATACAGTCCATAGTACAAATAAGTTTATGGTGAGGATAAATAGCTTCTGGCTTCTTTCCTTACCATTACAGCCCTGTGCTCCCTGTCTTTCTTTTTTTAGTAGTTATGATGTTTTGTTGAGATTAAATTCATGTAGCATAAAATCAACCATTTTAACGTAAACAATCCAGTGGCATTTAGAACATTCACAATGTTGCGTATCCACCATCTCTACTTAGCTCCAAAACATTTTTATTTTTTTAATTTTACTTTTAATTTTATTTTGGACAGAGAGAGAGCATGACCAAGGGGACAGGGGCAGAGAGAGATTGAGAATCCCAAGCAGGCTCCATACAAAGTGTGGAGTCCGATGCGGGGCTCAATCTCAAGACTCAAACTGACCTGAGTCAAACTCAAGGGTCTGGTGCTTAATCGACTGAGCCACCCAGGCACCCCTAACAGATATACTTAAACTCATATTTTTTTCCCTCTTCCACTAGACTTGTCCATTTCTCCCCCCTAGGCCTGATTGAGGGTTTCCCTCCTTAAAGTAACCTGGTATTCACATATTCACATAAGCATGGCTTAGAGAGGGAAAACAACCAACAGAACAAAGGTGATATCTAGAACTGTGGAAAGTTCAAATACTGGCTTGACACTTATGACAAGTCCTTTCTTCTTGGTGAACATGCTACATGAGAACCATGAACTGATCCAATCTCTCACTTTGCTTTACATTGAGCAGAGGTCGTCTGTTCAGGCTTTGGGGCTACAACTCCATATATGTCAAAATAAAAAGGATTTTATTTTAGAACATCAAGGTGAAGTAGAAGAATACTGGCCACCCTGAGACTTCTTGTCCAATTTGTTTAAAAAATAGATATTTGGTTGTTTATCTGAGTATACATTATAGCCTATGAACTATCTTTCACTCTCCTCCCTTTTTTTTCTTCCTTTTTTTAATGTTTATTTATTTTTAAGAGAGAGACACACAGAATGTGAGCAGGGAGGGGCAAAGAGAGAGGGTGTCACAAAATCCGAGCAGGCTCCAGGCTCTGAGCTGTGAGCACAGAGCTCAATATGGGGCTCAAACCCACAAACCTGAGATCATGACCCATGAACCGTGAGATCATGACCTGAACCGAAGTCGGACACTTAACCTACCGAGCCACCCAGGGGCCTTTTTCTGTGTGTGTGTGTGTGTGTGTGTGTGTGTGTGTGTGTGGTGTGTGTGTGTGTGTGTGTGTGTGTGTGTGTGTAAAGTGACAAAAGAGAGTTGTTGCAGGGATATTGCTGAGTACAGTTATATTATTAGCCCCCATGAATCTCTACTCAGCTCCCTGGCATTAAAATTAACTTGGAGACCAGAACTTCTTAGAAATTTTATTCAGAAGAACTTTCACCCATATGGACATGATTCAATCTCCCATCTCTTTCAAGTTTTTGCTCAAATGTTAGTTTCTCAGTCAAGATTATATCCTGACCACCCATGTAAAATTGCAATCCACATCTCCAGCCAGTACTCCAGATTCATCTTGTTCTTAATTTTTAAAAATCCATTTAAAGTATGTTAAAGCATACTATAATATGTTTATGCTACTTGGCATGTCATTTGCTATTTTTATGTTACATACTCTCTCTTTTGCTAAATAAATGGAATTTTGTTTACATATTTTAATTAATGTCCATTTTAATAGGCTGATGGAGAAATGTCTTAGCCCTTAATTTGGCTTTACATCTATTTTAATAGAAAACAATCCACTTATCAATCTACAATTTAGTGAAACAAGAAAACATGTTAAGACTTTTGCACAGTAGCACATTCTAACTAAAAGGAAAGTGGATCACCTTGTAACTTTGCTACTAAGTATAGCTCTTTTTCATATTCATTGCACATCCCTTGGCTTTCTGTTGGTTCATGACATTGCCATAATGATTTTTTAATTGAATTTTTCTGGTTAATATTTCCTTGGGATTCTATTTTTCCTGTTTAAAAAATTGTTGAAAGGTATCCCCCCCCCCCAAATATTGGGATTGGATAAGTTCAGTAGTTAAAAAAATGTGGAGGAATTGGATAATATCCTAATGGGATTACATAGAAAACCCTAAAGTATTCATATTTTTAAAGCCAGCAATAAGGAAATCTTAGTCTGTCAGCTAAAATCACCTAGCTGGGAAAATAAGGCCAGGTTCTATACATTTCTATACCCCTATGGGAAGAATGAATTAATTACAATCCCTCACTTAAAGTCAAAGAAATTGAATTTCTGTTAAAATATTGGAAGATGTTAACAAAATGTGCAAGGTTATCAGTTATTTCCAATGGTTAATTTCTTTCCAAGAATTACATTAGCTGTTTTGCAAAGTAGAAGAATTCAGTTTGAATGGGTACATGTTGATGATTTTAATCAGGATCATTTGTTTCAATGGATGCATATTACATGGTAATTGAGTCTAAAAAAGTTTTATCATGAGGAATAAAATGTCTCAATATCTTGTGTGTGTGAGCATCAATGCTTTCAGGAAAAATCAACAATTTTCTAGGTTAAAAAATACCTTCTCTCATATGTATTTTTTACTTTATTAAACATTAGTTCATCCACAAAAATAGTCACATTATTCATTGCCCTTCCTTTTAAAAAATTCAAGTGTTGCTCTCCCTTTTTTGACATTAGAAACAGGTGAACGATGTTAGTAATAAGAGAATAAAGAACTATTATCAATAGTCTCCTGACAGACAAATAAAATTAGATAATCTCCTGTCCTTACCAGATTAATATAATTAATTGAGCATTCAATATGTACAGAGCATTTCACTTGCTCTTTAATTTTCTTAAAAAGAATTTAGGGGCTTTTTGCCCTCCAGACTTAATATTAAAATAAATATATATATTTTTAAAGTAGGCTTCATGCCCAGTGTGGAGCCCAATGTGGGGCTTGAACTCACCACCCTGGGATCAAGACCTGAGCTGAGATCAAGAGTTGGCTGCTTAACTGACTGAGTCACCTAGGTGCCCTTAAAATAAATAATTTTAAATAAATGGCTCTAGTTATTATATTGCTTATATATTTTCTTTACTTTTGAAAATAAAGTAAATGAAGATATATGATATTCTTGGCATGGGATGAGTTTACTCATCTTTCCCTGGGTTTTTATTTCTCCATTTTCCTATCTTTCCTCCTCCATTTTTCTTCCCCTGCTCAAGGTGGCAGAAACATGACTGATTAGTGCCTTCAATTAATTGGATGTGATTTCAGGAAATAGTAATGGCTGTTGATGCTGCCACCACCACTTGCTTGGTTCCCTGAAAAGGGGACTTGGAGGAGGACTGGTTGAAGAAACCCCTGTCACGGATACATCAAGCTATCAAATATAAAATGAAAGAAGATTGTCAAATCAGAAACACCTTTTTTATAATGGAAAAGAAGGCAGAGGGTGTGCAATAAACTAATAAATTTTTGTAGTGAAGGTATAGATAAGCCACAATGAAAAAAAAATGTCTCCAGCTCCAAGGAAGATCTGGCTTCTAATTAAAAAACAAAAACAAAAACAAAAACAAAAACAAAAACAAAACAATGAAACCATTGATCAGAAAGGGCAAGTCTTCAAAGAGTGAAGTGATTTTAGGGGCACCTGGGCAGCTCAGTCGGTTAAGTGTTTGACTCTTGATTTCGGCTCAGGTCATGATCTCATGGTTGGTGAGATTGAGCCCCATGTTGGACTCTGTGCTGACAGCACAGAACCTGCTTGGGATTCTCCCTCTTCTTTTCTCTCTGCCCCTCCCCCCTCTAAAAATAAATAAACATTAAATAAAAAAGAATAAAGTGATTTTAAAATGTAAAGCCGTATCTTTTTGTGAGCTTAAGTTTCATTTTTGAGATATCTTTGCTATTTATTACAGTATAAGTTGATAGAAAATCTTTAAATGCATTTTTGAAAGAACTCTATATAGTATTTTGTATTGCTTCAAAAACTATTTATTAGCTGACATGTAAGTAAATGTGACTCGTGTCATTTCATTTCCATATCATTTATTCATTCCAAACATCTTTTGTGCAAAAACATTTGAGTATGTACTGTGAGCTTTAAGCAACATGAGTGAATTTTGTAAGTATCCCATTAGGTTTTCTTTTAATGTATATATGTATATGGGTGTAAGGGGAGAGAGAAGAAAAGAGCTTTAGGGGGGAAGATTACCACAATAAAATGAAATTATTCTGGGATGCTTTCCCAAATGAGAAATTAAGAGAAGGAATAATAATGATGATAATAATAATTAAAGAAGGATGTGTAAAAATTTACTTAAGTTCAACAAAAACTGTTAAGAAAATAATAGGGTGAAATTACTCATTTCTCAAGAGAACAATTGTAATGTACATGAGAAAGTGGTGGGAAAGCAATTCTCTTAGAATCTTCCTATGTTAAACATGTGATCATCTTAGCATGCCAAAATCTAGCCTTCTTCAATCTTAAATAAGCACATTTATTGTGGGAAAATCTGTTAGCTGTAGTCTTTGGGCTTGCTTGTTGGGCAAAAATAAATAAATAAATAAATAAATAAATAAATGCCAAGGAGCTAAGAGAAAGGCAAATAAATCGTTGTTAACAATGCTCTGAATCTTAAAGATTTGAGTTACATGGTTGCATGCATTTGACTAAACTTACTGGCTTAGGTATCCATGAGGTGAGTATTTCATGATTGTAAATTTTACATAAAAATAAATGCCAACTAATATTGAAATCTAACCAAAGTATTCAGGAGGAAGTATAGTAATGCCTGAAACTTACTTCGAAATGTAAAAATATATTAAGATGGATTGAGGGACAAAAGGGAAAGCAATGATTAGACAGGTCATAAAGCAAGTTCAGTAATATGTTGCTTCTGCAGTATATGTGTCGAATATATGAAAAATATTGAAATATGTGGAAAATTCTTCCAATGTTCCAGGATGTTTGACTTCTTTACTAACAAAATTAAAGGGTAGAAAAAGAAAATGGCACTAAACATCTATGAGTAAACAAATTAAAAACATGTCATGTTCACACATTTTCATCTTTAACAAAATCTTCCCAATTTTTAAAGTACAACATCTTTAGATATTAAAATAAACACCCCAGTAAAATAATTTAATTCAATATTTTGAATGGAAGCTGGTGGGCTTAAAAGAGAAGTGTTTTACAAATTACAATCTCATGTCTTCCACAATAAATTCAATCAATTGACAAATCGTGGGGGCCAGGTATGGAATTGGGAGATACTGGGTGAGGTGGTGGGTTAAAGAGGGCATGGAAGGGACAAAGCACAGAGCCCTCCTTGGGATGCAGTGCTCTGATAAGATCTGAAGCCTTGACCCAGCAGGGCTAAATGGTCATGTGGTGGCATCCTCACAGGCAAGTCAGAACTTCACAGAGAAACTGGGTTGGTTTCCATTTAAAATAGTTGAAAAATAATTTAAAAAGAAATGCAATGTTTACAGAATTAAAATTTCTTTTTGAAACATGAACAACCTTACTTACTACTCTGAGTCAGTATGTCTCTGGGTATTTGTTTGTTTCCTTGCTCGTTTGTTTTATGGGAATGCTGGAATCAAAACTGGCATTCACAAATCACAGTAAATATATATAAATGTGTATCCCACATTGTAAAGTAGATCTGCAATCACACATGACTCGTTTAAGAAATACACTTGCCGATGTTTCTTTAAGAAGGATGTCTACAATGTTATTTACTAAAACTTCTTATTTGCCTAATTGTATAAACACGCTAATCTCCCACGGGTATTTATGTTATACAAAGGCAAGTAATAAATCTGATAGGAGTGGGGAAGTTTGTGAATTTGGTCAGTGAACTCAATTATGGCCCCATTCCAAGGATTTCTACCTTTACTTTACAAAAACATAGTTGCCACACACCTGACAATGCTCCCCAAATTTCTTCAATAGATAAGAAGGATACTTCAGAGTATGTGTACATACTGACTCTGCCTCTCTCTCTCTCTCTCTCTCTCCCTCTTTCATTTTACAGCTCTTCTGGGTCCCCGGCTGATTTTCTTTGCAAGGTTAGTTGCTAATACATTCCTAGCACCCATGCATTATTAATGCTCACCGCTCTCCAAGGTGGCAGTGACAAATAGGGAGCAAAATCTACTGACTGGTGGGGAATGTACTTTTTAGTCATGCTTGAATTTTTCAATCCATTCTGCTTGTTGAGGATTTTTTCAGTAGAGATTCTGTGACAGAATGTGCTTTATACCTCTCTTCTCCTTTATTCTCTCCCCACTTTTTTGTTTTTCAAATCTAAGAGACGTTCAGGTATCTAGAGAAAGGATTATGCATCAGGGCTTTGAGGGGGAGTAGAGCAAAAAAATCATTTTTCTGGTTGCAAAAGCAGAAAGATCACTGTTTCCTCTTGCATGTTATAAGTGGCAGTTTTGATCCAAAAAGACTATGCATGTAGTCAAGTAAATTATACTATTTTAACTAGGTTATGCCAGCTGTAGTATTCCCAGAAATAATACCAAGTGTGTATCATGAGAAACATTGATTTTTTAATGTGCAGATTTGTTTCTTCAGATATAAAATCCTATTCATTTCACAATATAAAGAAGCAATCTGTGAAGAAATTCTGAGATGGTTATTGGGAACCATAAATCCCACTAGCAGCTTCTATTACATTTGTTTAACTCAGAATTTCTGCATTTATAGTATTATACCTTTATGCATGTAATGATGAGCTTTTACAAGATAACTTTTCAGTGAATAAAAACTTAATTCACAGAGAATTCACAAGAATTGGGATTCCCCCAGCAAGTGGAATTGGGGGCAAATCCCCCCCCCTTTTTAAACCACATTTCCCCAATTTAAAGATGGAAATAACGATCTTTAACATCAAATAGTCAATTACCACAATACCCATATTCATGAATTCTTAAATATTCCATTTCAATCACAGTGATCACTAATTCTCAGGGAAGAAAAATTAACATTTGGATAAATTAAAGGAGCAATGGTGACTCCATGGCCCTTTATTTATTTATTTAAAAAAAATTTTTTTTTTACGTTTATTTATTTTTGAGACAGAGAGAGACAGAGCATGAACGGGGGAGGGGCAGAGAGAGAGGGAGACACAGAATCAGAAGCAGGCTCCAGGCTCTGAGCCATCAGCCCAGAGCCTGACGCGGGGCTCGAACTCACGGACCGTGAGATCGTGACCTGAGCTGAAGTCGGATGCTTAACCGACTGAGCCACCCAGGCGCCCCTCCATGGCCCTTTATATACAATTTTAGTTTCTCCAAAGGGAAGAAGAAAGTACAAAGATTTTTTTTGCATGTCTGTTTTCTAACTAACGTTTTGTTAGGGGCTTCCAATATATTATGTCATTTAAACATGACACCTATTCCATAAGTTAGCTATTTTTATATCTGCCTTACAATTAAAAATGAAAACTGAGACAGTATAATTTAGAAAGAGCCTACAAAGTGGCAAAACTAACCTGAAACAAATCAATATGGTGCCAAAGCCCATGTTTTGTGCATTGCACAATTGTCGTCTTCTTAGACTTTGAATTCCTGCATTACAGTATCATTATATTTGATTCATTTAGTTGCTTAGCAATGATGATGGCACATAAAGCTATGGAGTCATTTATAGGTAGGTATCATCGATTTAAACCTACTTGGAAGAGTTTTTAAACACAGATAATTGGCTCAAAAGTGTGATTTTTATAGTATGTGTTCTGTGGGAACACATTCTTTGATGGGAACTAGAACCTATATTGACTTATGAAAGAATTAGTAGAAATAATTAGTGTTCCCTTGAAGGTGAATGTTAAATTAATACCTATGTATAATCATAGAATCCAGGTAGTTTATAAATGATGGGAGCGATTAAGGAAGCGTCTTGCATTCCCAGGCATGTGAAACTAGTAAGTTGGGAGTCCTAATGTGAACAAGGAATAATGAATGATAGAACGGTTAGTTATATGACTTTAAAAGTTACTGTACTGCTGGCCCCCATGACTGACTTAATCCAGGTAGGTATAACAATATATATCCACAAATCGTCCACAAACCATACAGTTTTAAACAGGAGAACAAAGAAAGCCACAAATAAGTATAAGCAAAGAAAAGAAGGCAGAAACTTCTATTTATATGTAAGTGTAAAAATAAACACCTGAATTCAGTAGTAATCTCTGAGATTTTAGCAGTGCTGAGTCAGGTTTATGAAGAGAATACTAGTGTGGGGGTCACACAGCTCAGATGGTTTACCCTGGAGAACCAGTAGGTCCTCTACTGAGTGGGAAATACTAAAAGCAGGAACAGATCTGAAACACATCATGGACTAGAACTCTGATGGCTTTGCAAGGAAAGAACGGGAAAGACCATGGCCCCGGAGGTGGTAAGGCTAAGAAGATGAGCTTCTGGAGCAGGCAGAAGCACTTAGAAGGGGATATCATAAATTGTAGATTTGGTGAAGAAAGAAAAGAAGAAAGCAAGCAATAGTCAGTGAGTGTCCGATAGAAACAAACAAAAATAGGTGATAGAATCTGAGACTTCACTGACTCATTCCCAACAGGTGGAGTTTCTGAAAGAAGAATCCAACTAAAAAGAAACTACTCAAAGCGAAAGACTCAAACCTGTTACCCACTTACCATGTTTCACTTATCATTGATGGCCTGGAAATTCTACATCATTTGAAAATGAACAACAAAAACAAAGTGGCCAAAAATAATCATGCAAATTAAGAAAAGAGAAAAAAAAAACAACCAGGAAGTGATCATCAAAGTTATTCAACTGATCAAAATATTAATGAAAGTGTCAACTGTGAAACCAAATAAAACTGGAACTCAATACACCAACTATACAGGCATGGTTTGAAGCACACACCAAATCAAGAAGTTAAGACTCAGAATAAAAATGTTGATGAAACTAAAGATGGAAGTCTCGAGTTGACTAAAGCCATAAAAGCTTCAGGACAAAAGACAAAACACCTCATAAATGAAGACTAAGTTACAAGGTGGATTTAACTGAAAATATACTAGGAGAATTTAAAGAATGAAAGCAATCCACATGATGGAGACAAAACAAAGAACTCGCAAATGTCTAAAATAAAGTGATAGATACAGATGGAAGGCAAATAAATTATTTTGGATCTTGCTAGTCTAGCCACATTCACTGGCACATGTCCTACTAGCTGGTAAGCAAGGACTTCTAGTGTCATCACACAGGACTTTCCTGTGGGTGGGTCAGGGTAAGGTTGAAAATGACATGTTATTAAGATAAACTGAAGTGGGATTTAGGAAGGTAAAGACCGAAAATTACTTATCTAAGTGCCAATTTCACTGGGCCAACTGAAACAAATTGTTTAAAAAGCAAGATTCTACTCTCGACAGATCCCAGTCTCATCAGCAAAATGAAATGAAGATACAACTAAAACCTCACACCAGAATGGTTTGTGGCCTATGGGAGACAGAGATTAAATTCTACCCCGAAGTTCAGAGGTGGCAGAAACCATCACTGCCTGTGGATAGAAGGGATAATCTACTCCAAAAAATTTGCAATTGCTTACAACTCTTTTTTGCAACTCATTTTTGGAAATGTGTTTTTGTTTGTTTGTTTGTTTGTTTGTTTTTTATGTTAAAAGCAAAAGTATCTTAGGTGTGTTCTAGCCAAAATACATGTTTTTTCTTTTTGTTTTCCCATATTTTTGATATTTGAGACTCCAAACATCTTTATTCTGTTCTTAAATATCCAATTCACTAATGAGAGTAATTAAAGGCACTATCATTCCAGGTACTAAGTGGTATACTACAGGCTAAATCTTTCCCACAAGAATTTTCAAATTTATTTTAAATAACAACAATGTTGAAGTAATAAGAATATAGTGTCTGATGGTTATCAACTCAGAATGCCACGCCTCTTTGGTACATACATTTCACATGTATATTTTATATCTGTCAGATTAAGGCACATTCCATGTGAACTAAATAAATCAGAGAGTGGATCATTTCTTCAAGGTACTCATGTCACTCTATAGTCCCCCTGTAACCAATCACTGGAGCTGGTCTTTTAAAAAATGACCTACGTATATGTGGGGCACCTGGATGTTTCAGTTGATTAAGCATCCGATTCTTGATTCCACCGCAGGCCATGAACTCACCATTGTGAACTCAAGCCCCATGTTGGGGCTCTCCTCTGGGTGTGGAGACTGCTTGAGATTCTCTGTCTCCCTCTTCCTCTTCCCCTCCCCGACTCATGCTCTCACTCTAAAAAAACAGTGATGAAAAAAATAAAATAAAAACACATATGAGTTCACGTCATTGCCCTAATTAAAACTCTCCAAAGGTTTTCAGTGATGTGTCACAGCTTCAAGATTTTACAGAGCAAACTCCTACCTACCACCAGTTGCTGTTCTCTCCATGTCCTTTTTGGTGACGCCTTTCCAGCCACACAACCTTCTTGCTGTTTAGTGAGCAAGCTAAACTTTATCCTTGGTGAGAGCTATTACCCCAGCTCTCCCTGCTGCTAGTGAGGCATTTCCCCTGGATCTTCATGGAGCTCTTTATCAAGCATTAATTCAGATTCATTGCCAAAGAGAGCCCTTTCCTGGCCATTGTACCTAAAGTAATGCCAACTCTGCCCACTTCTGCCCTCTCGGTCCACACAATTCCATTGCCTTTTACCCTACTTTAATGTTTTTGTAATATCTACAATAAGTATACTTTGATTAAGCATCTACTGTCTGTCTCCACCTTCCCTAAACTGTAAGCCCCATGTCTATCTTGTTCACTGCTATATCTGCAGTGCCTAGAACATATTTAGCAAAGAAAGATGTGAATCAATGAATGAGTGAATAAAAGAATAAGTGAACGAATGAATGAAGGTTGTGGCATTAGATTAATCTCACTCAGTTTTCCACTTTTCTAATAGTTATAAGGGAAGAATTGCCTCCCTATAAGAAAGGAAAGAGAACTCTCTGTTCTTTCTCCCTTCTTCTCCTGACTTGATTAGAATTGAGAGGGTGACTAAGGAAAACTAGCTTAGAAAGTGAAATGAACTGAATTGCCCAGTGTTGAGTTTTATGTTACCTAACTGACGTGCTCTTCAATCCTTTTCCTCCAGTAAACATTCAAATAGAGTTAGTTAATGGATGTTAAAAATAAAAGAAGAAAAAAACCGCACAGACACTCTGTGCATAGTTTCACACTTACTGATAAGTAAAAATACCTGCTGCTTTGCTACTGGCGAATAGACATAAGAGAAGCGAGGGGATGTAGAAGGTGTTTCAGAGTAAAATGAGAGCTGATAGATATTTTCTGAATGGATTTTGGAAGCCATTTTCAAAGTTAAGCTACTTTTTTCCTTCTGCATTTCCATGACTTGAATTTTCTTTAACTCCAAGCAGAGTTTAGGGAAAAGTGACAACAAATACAAGGAAGACATAAAGTTCAAGTTTAAAGGCCAGCAACTCCATGGGGCACCTGGGTGGCTCAGTCAGTTGAGCGTCCGACTTTGGCTCAGGTCATGATCTTGTGGTTTGTGGGTTCAAGCCCCACATCAGGCTCTGTGCTCATAGCTCAGAGCCTGGAGCCTGCTTCAGATTCTGTGTCTCCCTCTCTTTCCCTACCCCTCCCCTGCTTGTGTTCTCTCTGTCTCTCTCAAAAATAAATAAGTGTTAAAAAAATTTAAAGGCCAGCAACTCTAAAGATACATATTTTTACATGTACTTGCATGAGTGGGTTATAGTATTTCTTGCAGTGATTCAGATAGTGGGTAACAGAGGGAAGCACTCACTGGTCAGACATAGATAGAAATATTACAGAGCAGGAGCAGAACTGAGTTGTTCTCACTTCAGTCACAAAATGTTTCCTTATTCAAAGTTTCAAGTATTAGTTATGATTGACACTTTTTATTTTATTTTATTTTATTTTATTTTTTATTTTTTTAATTTTTTGAGAGAGATTGAGAGAGAGAGAGAGAGAGAGAGAAAGCGTACACATGAGCCGGGGAGAGGGGCAGAGGGAAAGAGAAAGAATACCAAGCAGCGTCCACATTCAGTGTGGAGCCCAATGCGGGGCTCGATCCCACAACGCTGGGATCAAGACTGAGCAAAATCAAGAGTCCTATGATCAAAAGACTGAGCCACCCAGGCACCCCTGATTGATACTTTTTAAAACATTGGGACAAAAAATCCCTCATAGGGGCCTCCATAGCAAAAGGAAAATTATTCAATGTTTTAAAAAGGAAATAATGATTAATATTGGTGAGGATAAAAAGCGATTTAACATTTTCCTTGTTCAGTTCTTATGTTTTCTTTTTCTTTTTCTTTTTTTTTTTAGCTGTGGGCACATATGATATCTATCCACAGGCGTGAGACCCTGAGGCCCCTTCATAGTACCTCTCCTGGGAAAAGCAGCGATAAAGAGAGAAAGCTTGGCATGAAAATCATGAAGGTGAAGTCTATACTCAAAAGGATTAGAGAAGCTAAAATATTGATTTTGTATGGTGATAAGCTGCCTTACCTGTAAGCTGTGAATATCTGCACATATTTCTGAATGTCAAAGCCATACACTTAATTCTAGTGAAGGTGTTGTAAGAAAGCATGGAATTTGTTACAACGCAAATACAATGCTGCATTTCATTGTCATGGGTTATTATTTCCCACACAGAACCTGTAGCTGTATCTCACCCAGGCACTGTCAGATTGGTTCCTGGGTAGGTACACTCAAAATCTGCAGCATGGAAGAAAGATAGACAGGGAGAAGAAAAGAGAGGAGGAGGAATAAAGCTAGAAGGAAGCGGGGAAAAAGGGAGAGAAGGAAGAGAAGGAAATAGAATAGAAAGGAGGGAGGAGAGAGAGGGGCAGGAGGAGGCTCAGGGAAGGAAGGAAGGGAGAAAGGAATAAAGGAAGGGAGGGAGAGAGGAAGGGAGGAAGTTAAGTTAACAACCACTAAAACCATGGATTTATAAGGGAAATTGGTCAAACAAACATTTTGGCAGAATTGTTAGTTTAATGAAGAAGTAGCTTGAAATATATTTATGCAGATCTCCTTTGCTTAGTCATTGCCTTTAATTTCCTGGGTCCAAATTCTATCAATTCTTCATGATTCATCTAAAAGTCACATTTTTCTTATTCCAGAGACTGCTTCCCCAATACGATAAATTCATATTATGCTTTAACAAAAAGGAAGTAACCTGAGATATATTTATCCAACGAATCTCCCTCTACAGTAGCATCCACTATAGAAGATTTTGAAAATGTTATAAAACTTTGACCTGGTAACTCTGTCAGAAGCCATGTCTATGGTGACTTGAATGTTTAGGGAGAGCAGAATATCCTGGTATTGCTTACAAGGGTGACAATGGCATGAGCTATATTTTGAATAGCCTGATACGATATTCATATACGACATACAATACGATACGTATCGATACGCTACGATATACGATACGATATGAACTCTGTCAGAAGCCAAGTCTATGGTGACTTGAATGTTTAGGGAGAGCAGAATATCCTGGTATTGCTTACAAGGGTGACAATGGCATGAGCTATATTTTGAATAGCCTGACTTTTCTTTGATTTTAAAGGAATTTTACTAATTATTCTAAAACCAAAATACTAACTTCTGTGGGTAACACAGTATTTAAGGCATAAACTATCAGTAGCAATACATACTTAAATATAAAATCAAATGCATATGAGTTTGCATTTACTCTTCTGCCTTTAGTATGTGCCACTGGGACTCACCATTACTCTCACATGCCACAATTAAGTAGCATGTTCCCAGAGCCCGTCTCCATCAGGAGCACAGAAACTTTTTGGCACTCTAGGTCAGCTGTGAAAGTGAGGGAAGACACAAGTGCAGAAAGGCCAAAGAGGTCTCTCTCCCTAGGTAAAAGGTTGAATGCCATCTTTATCATGCATTTTAACCCAGTGATTTTTGTCCATAATCTCTGGGGAAGTTTCCCATTTACTTAATAAATTATTTATCAGTTATGGTATCTGGAACACAAAAGAATTTGTGCACAATTTGCAGGGAACTTTTATTTGAGGTGCTTCATGTACTTTCTAATCCTTTCTGAGGTCTGTAATAAGTGATTCTTAAGTAGCAATGATAAAATGGTATAGTGAGGTTAGGTCACTTGTTCCGGTTGTAGTAGTTATATATACTCTTAATACAATAGTGATTTTTTTTTTCAGGCTTTTACATTCAAAGTGTGAGCTATATTTAGGGTAATCATAAAATGTATGGCCCAGGCCAGAACAATTCTGAATAAAAAAGAGCATTAATAATATACAAAGAAAACAGGAGCTACACAAGGTGTATCCCAGGCCAACTGAATATATGGTCACTTAATTATCTCATGATACCACGAAAGAAAGCTCCATGGTTTTAACTAAAATCTGGCTTAATTACAGAAAAAATAATGCACAGTTCAGGGGGAAAAACCTAGATGGGTCAATGCAAATTCACTAGGCCCAGAGAAAAGACTGAAATAAGAAAAGGACATGTTAAATTTATTCTTTTCCCTTTAGAATTTTTGTTTTTACATTAAGTGTAACAATAAAACCTTAGAACTTCTGGAAAAATGATCAATTTACATTTTTGTTTACTCTCAGTATCAATCCCTTCCTAAAATCCCTTCTAGAACATCCATTTATGCAATTCTTCATGCAATAATTAACTAAGAATTGTTAATATCTACTTTGGCCAGGCAAAGTTACTAGTGCAGACTACAAATATGAGTAAGATAAAGTGACTGTCCCCAAGAGGTAAAATAAGAACAAGAAAGCCAGTAGCAAATAACGTAACAGGTATATAATGATGTTCAAAATTCACACAACATGTGATGGAAGTTTCCCAAAGAAGGCAGTGGCTGGATGATAAACCTGCAATCTGTGAACTATAGAATAAGGAAGCCCACACAGACATGATCTTTCCCCATAAAAATTATGACCCAAGTTCAACTTATATAAGAGGTGGAGGGAGAGCACAGAAGCCACAGATGATGAACTGGGTATTGAACATATGAAAAATTTAGGGAGTGACCAGCAAAAAAAGATTTTATGTTAAAAGATTTTATGTTAAAACTTCAAAATATGGACACAGAATTTTCCCTTTCCAATGTATTTGCAACTCCTTGGAACCAGAATTGTTCTAATAACTTCCTATGACAAATAGGAGGTTGGAGAAGCAAAGTTGTTCAAGTTTTAAGCCTGGGCTTTAAGAGGCCTTGTATGCTTCCTCTTGCTCTGGGAACCCCTGATATTTTATTTTTTTAATGTTTATTTATTTTTGAGAGAGAGGGAGACAGAGCATGAGTGGGAAGGGGGAGAGAGAGAGAGAGAGAGGGAGAGAGAGAGAGAGAGAAGTCTGAAGCAGGCTCCAGGCTCTGAACTATCAGCACAGAGCTGATGAACTCATGAACTTGAACTCATGAACCATGAGATCATGACCTGAGGTGAAGTCAGATGCTTAACCAACCGAGCCACCCAGGCGCCCCAGGCCCCCTGATATTTTGTGAACAAGACACAGGTAGCCTCTTGGAGGATGGAAGACTACATGGAAAGGAAGTACGTGCCCCAACCAATAGTCAGCTAACTTTCAGCTGACATCACACCTCACTGTTGAGGCATGAGTGAGTCCAACAGAGACCAGAAAGTCACCCAGCACAAATTGTCAAATGCAGTCATAGACTAAATAAATGGGTTTTTGTTTTAAGGCGCTAAGTTTTCTTATATTTATTAGTTTTCTAACTGATTTAATGTATTAATGGATGGGCATAAGTGTGTAATAACATATACATATATGTATATATCATTACGTTTATATAAATAATATGCCAATATAATTATGCACATAATGTGTATTATATACACATGCATTTAAATAAACATATGTATATATGCATGTGTATAGACACATAAATCCATGTACATGTGTATACCTATATATTTACATACAAACAACATATGTATATATACAGACATACACATACACAAACTACTTTATTGTTCTGGTTGAAATCGTTACTTACAAATTACACTTAGCAAAATGACAAGTTTTAAGCCTCTTTTGTAATTCTTTTAGAATTCTGTATAATTCTGGGGCGCCTGGGTGGCTCAGTCAGTTAAGCATCTGACTTCAGCTCAGGTCATGATCTCATGGTTCGTGAGTTCATGCCCCACACTGGGCTCTGTGCTGAAGGCTCAGAGCCTGGAGCCTGTTTCGGATTCTGTGCCTCCCTCTCTCTCTGCCCCTCCCCTTCTCCTGCTCTGTCTCTCTCTGTCTCTCAAAAATAAATAAATGTTAAAAAAATTAAAAAAAAAGAATTTTGTGTAATTCTTTTATAATTCTAAATTATGAAATAAATTATTCATTTGTTGTTTGACCACATAATTCCCAAGCACTTTCAGATTCCTTTTTCCAAAGATGTGATTGGTTCTGAGGAAGCAGACTGAAGCTCAAAGAATATGAAAGTTAACACACCTCCAAAACCCTACATTCACTTTCCTCTTGCAACCTATGGAAGAGCTTACACCAGGCACTTGCATCCCCTAAATAGCTTAGATAGGAGACAGAAGTATTTCTTAGTTTTGGCTGGTGAACTGTTGCTGGATGCGTTAAGTACATGCGGAATGACTGCTAAAGAGAGGTAGTTAGGTATTGATCACTATTGCCTCTGCAAACACAAAATAGGGTATTAAGAGGAGAGGAAAGAACTCATTTGGGGGGGAGGTTGAGAGTAGTGGAAGGAGTGTCCTTAAAGATGCTCAGGTCATTTTTTTTTCCCCTTCTAGAAATTTAATAAGAAGAACTGCTTTCATATATTCAAATAACTTAAGATGTGTTTGGGTTAACATGTATTTCTTGAAAAAAAAAACTTTATGTAACATATCTCTATGTAAATTACTTTGATTAGAATATTTAAACCCTACAATTTGAGGGAATTGAAATCTTGGCAGAAGTTTAAGGAGAAGAGAGGAGGGAACTATGTGGAAGTTTGCATCTATATGAAGTAGGTTACCCTAGGTTAAACACTTCCTAAATGTTCTAACTTGGGAGTAAATGAGTCAGAGTAAATTGAGACCATAAAATTAGGTATTCCAAATGTGTCATTGAAGATGACTTGAGATGGTCCAGAGATGGAAAAGAAAAATTAAAACACTAAATCAATGTAGAAAATAAATGACATAACGGAATCATAAATAGCTCAATTCTAGGCTCTCTTCTCTTCTTTCTTTGTCCTCTCACTCCATAAAACCACTATTTTGCCCATAAACTTTTTAAAAAATGTTTTATTTGTTTATTTTTGAGAGAGAGAAAGAGAGAAAGAGAGAGAGAGAGAGAGAGAGAGAGAGCATGTCAGCACTGTGCCCAATGTGGGGCACAATGTCACAAAGTCTCAGATCATGACCTAAGCTAAAATCAAGAGTCAGATGATAACCAACTGAGCCACGCAGGCACCCTGCTCATAAATTTTTTATTTGACATGCCAGTGATGCTCAAGTTTATATTTCTTAACCAGAAATCTCTTCCTATCTCTATTTGTATATGCATTTGAATATGTCACTTTTAAATGTCACAAAGACATCGAAAACTTACTGAATCATTAATTGATACCATCTTTACATCCAGATTTGATTATCTTCCAATTTCCTTTATTAGTGAATGACCCTGGCATTCATCCAGTCTTATGAGGCAGAACTTTAGGCGTTATTTGTGATACTGGCTTTTTCTCACCCAGATCCAATATTTTATTAGGTCCTATCAATTTCATTTTCTAAAAACCCCTGACCCACATTCACTGCTATCCATCTCTATTGCCATGTCCCTGGTCCTTGTCTGGGATACTTCCATGGCCTCCAACTTTTCTCTCTCCATCCACTCTTTTTTTTTTTTTTTTTTTTTTTTTTTGAGAGACAGAGAGACAGAGTGTGAGTGGGGAGGGGCAGAGAGAGGGAGGTAGACATGGAATCTGAATCAGGCTCCAGGCTCCGAGCTGTCAGCACAAAGCCAGACATGGGGCTACAACTCATGAACTGGGAAATCATGACCTGAGCCGAAGTTCCATGCTCAGCAGACTAGCTACCCACATGCCCCTTTTCATCCACTCTAAATCCTCTAATCTTCCCTCTTCACTAAGCTAGAATTATCTTGTAAAAACACAAATGTGATCATTTTTCTATTTAAAAATCTTCAATAGCTTTTAAATTTTTTTTATTATCAAGACAAAAATATTTATTATTATCTAGAAGATTCTGCATGAACTGAACCCTACTTCTCCAACCTACTCATCACCACTTTACATTCAATTGTTGAGATGGTTTAGGCAGAGTGGAAAGTGAAATAAATCTTTAATTTACTCAGTGATACTTTTAATTCTAAATATAGGGCACTCCTTTTCCTCATTTTCTTGCTCACTTTGCCTCCACCCACCTCCCTCCCGCACCCCCCCTCCCCCCACCGCCCCAGTTAGTTCCTACTCATTTTTTAGAAATCAGCTGTGGTGTGACTTCCTTAGAAAAACCCTCCCTGGCCATCACATTTTGGGCTAATAAAGACCCCCTGATTAACTTTATCTTTCATATTACTTTTCCTTCAGAATAATTGCCACAATTTGCAATTGTATGCATTTCGATTATTAGATTACTGAATAGATTTATGCTAATATGGTAGCCACTAGTCATGTATGACTATGTAAACTTAATTTAAATACAATTAAAATTTTTTTTAATGTTTATTTATTTTTGAGAGAGAAAGACAGAGCATGAGCAGGGGAGGGGCAGAGAAAGAGGGAGACACAGAATCCAAAGCAGTCTCTGGGCTCTGAGCTATCAGCACAGAGCCCAATGTGGGGCTTGACCTCACAAACTTTTAGATCATGACCTGAACCAAAGTCGGACACTTAACTGACTGAACCACCCAGGGGGCCCTTAAAAAGAAATTTTTAAAATATTATTTCATCAGTCATACTAGCTACATTTCAAGTGCTCAATATTGCTAAAGAAAAATCAGAGTTGGACAGTAAAGCAATAAGAAGATTTCAATCAGAACTATTGCAATAAGGGAAGAGAAATCTCAATAAAGAATAGGGCTCAAATCTGAATACAACATGAGCAAATTGGAATTTATAGCCAAAGATCAGGGTAGGGGTTCAGTGCAAAGAGGAAACAACAGAGGTACCAGGGAATTCTGGTATTCTGGGAATTCTATGCAGGAATCTTGCTGAAGGCAAGCCAGAGGGATCAAATGTCACCTGGGGTTTGGTGAAGATGAAGAACCCAATTAAACACTGAGAGCAATCGGATATGGAAGATGGGAGATCCTAGCTAAACCAACTCAGTAGGACTCTTGCTAAAACTGGACAATGCAGAGACAAACACAGAAGTCCAAAAGTCAAGGCCTACTTGAAAGGTTCAGGGAAGATTAAGTAGAGTTTGGTCAAGGAGTGAATCTTCATCAATAGTTGCATATGGCTAGTTGCTACTATATGGGACAGTGCAGTTAAAAAACATTTCTACCACAGCAGACATTTCTATTCGATAGCAGAAGTTTAGACTGTAAGTTCTGTGAAAGTAGAGTCAGTATCTATTTGCTAAATACTAACTTCTGGTTCCTCGTAGAAGCCTAGTAAATATTGGTTGCTTGCTATTGAAGGGAAAACTTCCCCAGGCTTCATGTTGAGGGTTGTTGTTTTTTTTTTTTTTTTTTTTTTTTTTTTTTTTTTTTGCTTGTCTTGTTTTTTTTTTTTTTTTTAGTTCTATCTTATAAAGTGATTTAATTAAAATTCTTCTTATTGGGTTTGTTCACTTCCTAAAAGACTAATGAATTTGCTTACATATTCATATCATCATGGTCTAATATAACTTACATTGATGGTCCCATTTCCAACTCCGTGTTGTCCTAGAGCTCACAGCTAAAATTTTCTTAAATCTGACTCTAGGTGCTAATGATTTAGTAACATCTCAGGATTAAGAACCTCTGTGGTTTAAGGGCAAACAATTCTCTTCAAAGGTTCCTAAATCACATCCACCTCTCCTTTTAAATTGCAATATCACCTTTTTCTCATGTAGATTGATTGTGGGCCAGTTGGCTTTCATCCATATCTTTAAATCAACCATGCACTGGTAAAGCTGGCAGGTTGCAGAAGGAATTAGAAACATGGCCAATGAAGCTATTCTTAAGTCATTCTATTTATAATCTTGAGTCAGGATTCCTTTAAGTCTGTGACCTCTGCAGGAGGGACTGGAGGGGTGGCTTCACCCAGAACTCTCAGATTCTCTTGATTTTACTTCTACTTTCACCACCATGTCAAGAAGTTTCCACTAAAATATTGAAAATTAAAAAAAAAAAAAAAAAACAACAACAACACTGAAAAGAAAGACAATTATTTGAATGAGTGTGGGATCCAGTTTCCTGACCACTTTGAAATAAATTGAACTGTCAAAGGGGCTCTGGAGAGTTTATATCTGATCCACCACCTAAGGCTAAACACAGTTTGGCACCTTCCATGGATTGATGTTAGAATCATGGTAAATGAACCTCAGACATTTTCTGGAATGCCGCAGAAATCTAAACAATTACGGTATATAAAATGCCAATAAAAGAAGATTAACTTCAGCAAATACAACTTTACATATCATGCCATCAGAGGGGGTAAAAGTTCACAAAGGAATGTCAGAAGCATCTATTACTTTGATATAACTTAGAATTCTTTTTGGACCAGTATAAGTAAGAGGTGTTTGGTCCCAGCACATCCTAAATTTCCTCAAATAATCTTTTCATTATTGCCATTGGGCAAAACAACAAGATGAACCAGAGGATCGGATCAACGAGAGAGATTTAGGCACCTCCAGGGCAACTCAAACAGAAAAGCCAGTTGTATTGAATTAATAACTAATAATAAGTACTTTTATATAGCCTATTGGGAAGAAGAACTTCAGCACTTAAAAAAAAATGAACTTTGGGCATCACAGTACAAGAAATGTGTTATTGTTTCCAACTAACACTGGCTACCCTAGTTTAAGAAAATTAGCATCAGAATATAGATGAGATCTGGGGGCTAACAGAGTATAAAATGAGCAGAGTATACATTATAAATGTTTGATTTCTGAGTCTAAACGGAGAAAAAGGTTTGCTTTGTTTTGTTTGTTTGGTTGTTTATTTTGCTATAGCCTTGGTTAAAAGAATTAAAAGTTAGTATGAAAAACCAGCTATCTGATATTTATGGATTGTTGTTTCTAATTATGCATGGAATAAATGTATAACTTTTCTATATAGATGTTATTCTTTAGTGTTAGGTATTTTATTCTCAACTAGCTTTATAAAGTCCAAATTAACCAACTCTGTTGGTTATTTTGTAGTGTTATATCATTCATTCCCAATTAGCTTTATGTAGCCCAAATTAACCAATAGTTATGACAAAGTAAATTTTAGACAACCCTTAAGTCCTAAATATACTAAATGTTGTATTTAGGTAGGCAAAGATCAGGGAAAAAGAAAATAAAGTGAACCAATGAAACACGTAGTCAAAAGTCTACTGTCAGGGGTACCTGGGTGGCTCAAAATCAAGTTAAAGGTCTGATCTGGATTTCTGCTCGGGTCATGATCTCATGGTTCATAAGTTTGAGCCCCATGTCTGGTTCTGTTCTGGCAGTGTGGAGCCTGCTTGGGATTTTCTTCTTCTCTCTCTCTCTTTCTCAAAGTAAACAAATAAACTTAAAAATAAAAGTCTACTACCATTCAACTAATCACCCTACTCTGACAATATGGTGCCTTAAGAAGCTTATTTCTTTATTAATATTTTACATGAATCTGCAAGGCAGTAAAGTTAAGAATATGGACTTTTGAATAAGCCAGTACCAGCTGTAAACTTTCACTCTGAAGTTAACTAGATTATTTCTCACTCTTTATATCTAATAAATGAAACTGCTTATTGGTAAGCCTTCAATAAGGTGATATATATAAAAGCACCTATCACATTGGTTCCTAATAGGCACCTGATAAATTAAAATATTATTTCTAAGAAAATGAATTATGTTTTCTTATTGAAAAATTATTATATCATATGTGTATGACTTAGAATTACATGACTACTGAAAAATGTGTAGTTAACATAGCTTTAAAAAATACTTTAGGATTGGAGGAAATGTGTCCTGGGATATCATATTCACCAGCTCCCCTCCCCCCACATCCAACAAATTTGATCAATGTCTGGATATTTCCAAAAGCATCGACCAAATCTTGCTTTGAAATTGATTTTATTCTAGTAGTTATCAAGGTATTTAAAATTATGGAGTGGGGCGCCTGGGTGGCTCAGTTAGTTGAGCATCTCACTTTGGCCCAGGTCATGATTTCATGGTTTGTGGGTTTGAGCCCTGCATCAGGCTCTGTGCTCTGTGCTGACAGCTGGGAGCCTGGAGCCTGCTTCAGATTCTGTGTGTGTGTCTCTCTCTCTGCCCCTCCCCAGCTCGTGCTCTCTCTCTCTCTCTCTCTCTCTCTCTCTCTCTGTCAAAAATAAATAAAAACTTAAAAAGAATAAAATACAATCATGGAGAAATATTTTAGTGGCATAGATATATCAAGCATCAATAGAAATTGGTACAATGCTAAGGTTGAAGAGCATCTTCCAATTCCAATGAAAATGTTTCTGGACTCAGTCTACTTTTTCAAAGCCTGAAATCATTGTTTCCGGCTAAACCCATACATTTAGGAAGGGCTAAAGATAAATGAAGCAAAGATTTTGTATAAGATTATGTTACTAGTTTTAAAATATTACTCAAGAGCAGGTATTAGATTTGTCTTTTTTCTGAATTGCCCATATATGTGTGTGTGTGTGTCTGTGTGTGTGTGTGTGTATGTATATATATTAAGAGCAATGAAAATAATGAATATTTAGCTGAGTTGAGAATAACTACAGAGCAGATGAATTTTCATGTATGTGGCCAAATACTTTAAAAATATATCTATATTCTAAATGCAGTTAGTCTTTGTCACTGTCTGGTATATTGAGTAAATCTGTCTTTGAGAAGTTTCTGGATAGAGGCATGTTATGTCCCCACTATTTACAACCCAATATTCATATATTATATAAACAGTGAATTATAGTAGACCTTATTTGTGCTGAAAGTAACATACTGTGTGTATAGTATTTCCCAGCAAAGGATACTGCTGGAAAAATAATTTTGCATAAAACACACAAATGAATATTGATCCCAAAAATGGCTCTTTAAGAACTCCCCCCTTACCAAGGCCCCAACTCAAATAGGACAAAATTTTGGCAGGACAAGATTTTGCAAGAACAATCATTTGTGTTTTCAAAAAGAAGCCACTTTGTGGGGAACCTGGGTGGCTCAGTCGGTTGAGCATCTGACTTTGGCTTGGGTCATGATCTCCCAGTTCGTGAGTTCGAGCCCCGCATGCGGCTCTGTGCTGACAGCTCAGAGCCTGAAGCCTACTTCGGATTCTGTGTCTCCCTCTCTCTCTGCCCCTCCCCTGCTCATGCTCTGTCTCTCTGTCAAAAATAAAAAAACATTAAAAAAAATTAAAAGAAGCCACTTTGTGCCAATTGTTATTCTTTCTTCTTCTTCTCTTGGTTAACTAATGAAGGCCAAGTACACTTTATAGTTTAAAAAGAAACACTGCTACTGACTTGAGACTTAGCCCACCAAGTATTGGCTTGTAACTCACTCTGTCAGTCATTGATATTATTTCAAAAATCAGGAAATGATCAGTAATAGGAATGCTGACAAACAGCTACTATCTCATTTATCTGCCTTGACTGTTTTTTGGGGTTTTTTTTTTTTGTTTTTTTTTAATCTGTAAGTATGAATATATTCTAAATCTACTTATGGCTATCAGGCTTCACATAGTCACCTTTGCTGCCAATGTAATGTTATCTACCTATTTTGTTGTTGTTGTTTTGTTTTGTTTTTAGTTCAGTGGTTTCTTGGTCTCTAATTTGTAGAAACAATTTTTCACTTCTCCAAGAGTCCTACACTTAGCATTCTGCCATTTACTGCTGATGTGGAACCTTGTAAAAAGGCTTTCAAAATCAAGTATTTCATGAGAAATTGTGTGGCATGTTACAGAAACATTTTTATATTTTATCAACAACTAATTATTTTTCAAAAGCCATAGATTTTAAAGGTGAACAGAGTAAGTATGCACTCTATTTTAAAGATGAACATAGTAAGTATACAGTCTAGAGGCTATATTCTAAAATAAAAAGAATAATGATTGTATATTTTGATATTTGAGGTGAATAAATAGCTAGTATCATTAGAAAACATATTTTAAAGATTGCAACATTTGGCCAATTCATAAAATAATAGAACTAGAAAGGCTTGACATTAAATCAGTTTTTCTACACAGAGGAAAAATAACATGTCACTTATTTTTTTTAATAGCACCAGGTGAATGTTTTCCATATGTTTAATGCTCAACCAATTTCAGAAACATAGCTTATCCTCTCAAGAATGGGATCTTACTAAATATTTCATTTAAACAGAAATTAATATTATACAAATTAAAATCATTTTGAATTGAACTGATTTATTGTATGATAAATATTGTATGTAAGTATTATAAAAAGTTTGATGCACAAGGCAGGATCCAGACAGGACAGTGGCCCACACAATTAATAGAGTATTTAATCTCTTTTTTTCCCCCCTTGAGATGTTAACTGGAGCCAAAAGACCTAAAAAGTTAGTAAGGTAAACAAAACTAATAGACAAAAAAATCAATTCAGAAAGATTGATATGATGTTAAAAAAAACAAAACAAAATAAAAATATTGCGATCTTACATTTAACTTTGCATTATCTATTACAACCTAAAAATTGTTCCCCAAATTCTGTCCTACAGAGCACCCAAGAGAGCTATACAGTGGAAACAGCTACTGCATTTAAGTAAGTTTGGGTAATGCTGCATGTTATATCTCTGTCTTAGACATGCAGATTAACATATTCATAAAAGCATATTTAACTGTGTTGGTGATGATAGTCCCCTCACATATTTGAGCACAGAAGGCTTTTAGTAGAGTTTCTAATAGCATCTTACAAGACTGTCTTCTAAGAAATGCGCATTGGGAAATGTGGGCTAGGCCTAAAGCTTCACCTTTTAGTATATAATGTGTCACTAATTTTAATTTCAATAAAAGTTTCTTTTCCATCTCTGTGTGTTCCATATAACAACAAGAATTTTTGTTACTTAAACAGGTGAAAATAGAGAATAGAAATGGCAGAGCATAAAGTCATAGTTTATTTTTCTTTAAAATTATACAGTTTCTTTTCATCTTACCTTTCCATAGAAATTTCCCATACCAATGTTTTTTTATAATTAATCATTTATAATGTATAAATAGATCATCTTATGGAAAGACAAAGCAGGAATGTTGACCCTGAACAGGTGATTTACTGTTTAAATAAAACTTACACAAAGCTAATCTGAAATTTAGATAATACATTATTATTATTCTATAGGGTTCATCATAAATGATAACAGTTAAACTAAATTACTGGTATTAAAATTACTGCTATATTACATGATCACACACATTTGAAGTTTTCTCTTTCTTATCTATTATCTATAAAATAGTATTAATATATTTTCCTAGCCATTATTAAAATTTAACTGATTTCATTTGCATATTTTCACACATTTGTGGTAAGAAAGTAAAACTTTCTAATCAGTTATTGGAGTTTACTAAGCATTTATTTTTTATTTCCCTAGGATCATCCATATTCAAGGAGTGCTATGGTCTACTCTACCCTACTCTCTTTCACGTAGAAGATTTAGGGTTGAGGAACAAAGTTATTGTTTGGACACCAGCAAGGATGAAATTTGTTATTATACCCTGTGATGGGAAGAGATACAGACTCCTTTTTTATTTTAATTAAAAGGTATTTATTTATTTTTAATAGACAGTTAAACCCTCTGATACAATCCAGTTCAACAACCTGTAGAATGTGCCTATTCTGTGCAATATTCTATGCTCAAAATTTGCATCTCTGGTCAAGTGTCCCTGGAAAAGTTCCTCCTCATTTCCAGGCTCTTCCCATGTTTCATTGATACCTTAGCAGGGCTATGATTCATCGCAGGTTACTTTTCTCTCATGACAGTCCCTAACATCTATTTATTTTTATTTATTCTTAGTTTATTTATTTATTTTGAGTGAGGGGGAAGAGGGGTAGAGAGAGAAAGAGAGAGAGAGAGAAAGGGAATCCCAATCAGGCTCCACCCTGTCAGTGCAGAGCCAGATATGCGGCTTGAACTCATGAACCATGAGATCATGACTTGAGCCTAAGTCAGACGCTTGACCATTGAGCCACTCAGGACCCTCCTAACATCTATTTCTATGTGTGGACATTTTATGACATGGGCCACCTTTGTTTTCTTTAATGGGGCACTGAGAAATAAGATATAAGAGTACATGGAAATGCATGACTAATGGAAACAGTGACATGATCTCCAGAGTTTCCATTCTCTTCTGTCACAAAGTTATCCCCCGGTAGGAAGAGAACAAAGGTTGAAAACATTTTTGAAAGGAGATTTGAATCATGAAAGGAAATCATGAATCAAGGAAATCTCTTAAAGCACCAATAGTTACATAAAATGATGACAATACAGAGAAGGATTAGGAAGGAATAATCATGTAGTGCCTCTTTATGAAATATTATCAGTTCAAATGAAAGTGAATGAAATAAGTTCTTTCACTTATTTTATTACTTCTTAGCTAATTTTAAATCTAGTGAATCTCTTATAAACATGTTCTAAATTTAACATTTTATTTCTGCACCATTATTTGAATAAAGATTACAAGTCTTTAATCTTGCTGGCTTGAAAACAAAATTATTTGGTAGAAGCGTTTTAAGCAGAAGCACTATAACTCTCTTTCAGAAAAACATGATGCAGCAGAAAAGATCAAACATTTACAGGGAAGTTATTTTTCCTCTTTTTGAAAGCTGATGCCCATGGCTTTCACTAATTGAAAATTTTCTTTACAAAAACAAGCCTGTAGGCAGTCTATTTGCAGCCAGGAGCATTAACTGCACATCGCTGTAACTTCCTGCTTTTAGAAACTTACTAAGAGATCAATGGAACTGGATACTGACAATAAGAGGTGGACTTCACTAATTTGTAATGACATGGGAGTGCAGAAAAACAAGTAATTACCTAGCCATTATCTTTCATAGTTTCAAGCGATACAACTGACGCTATCATTATCCATGAATAAGGGATAAGAAAAAAATTCGGTGGTCATTAACATGGAAAACACTTATGGTTCATTTTTACTGAGTATTTCAATATAATAACTTTCACATGTTCTCTCTCTCTCTCTCTCTCTCTCTCTCTCTATATATATATATATATAATTATTGCTATTGACATTCCAATGTTAACCCCAGAAAGTGCCCTTGTTAGAAATATCAAAGATGTCATTAGGTTAAATGTTTAATAATGTTACCTCCAAATATTTTATCAGTTTTAGTCTTCATGAGTCTGCCTAAGACACCAACAATAGAATAAAAGGACAGTTCTAGTTTGCTTATGCTTGGGGAAAATATTGTTTTTGTTTTTACTTTTATTATATGGATTAGAGCTTTCGAATTTGTGAATTCAAAGAAGAGGTAAAGAAGAGTTGAATTTGTTATTCCTGATGTATAATACATATAATTTTAAGCCCCACATTATTGATGTATTTCAAAACCTTTGAACTAAAACCATATAGTAACCTTTTTTTTTTTTTTTTTGCTGATATAGGCAAATTGATTTTTTGTTGTTTTTAAGCCCAAATTGTCCTTTTTCATTATATTCAGGTGAATGAAATCTGAATTTCAGATAAAGACTGGAGTTTGGGCTCTAAGAGAAAAATGTGTATAAGAGTAGGTATCTTCACTTTCTTCAGTGGGTTTAAATGAATTATAAACATTGATTAAAAAATCACATTTTATTAGGTTTACATTTAATTGAATGGCAATGTGCTCTTTCCTCATCTTTTTCTCTTCAGATCATATTACAAAGCTTATGTTTTAATAAAAATAATTGTTTTATTTAAAATAGTAGTGAATATCAGGAAATTCAACAACAACAAAAAGTAATATTAAAAAGAAAAACAAAATTCTCGCCACTCAAAAATAGCCATAGAAATGTTTTGGTGTAGTTCCTCCCAATCTGTTGTCTAGGAAGACGGAGGCATCTCTATTCTCTCTGTGACAGCTGGAAAAATTCTTTATACCATATGGAAACACATGAGTCACTCCCCCTCAAAACCCCCGCTGGGGGCCATTCACACTCAAAGTAAACTCCAATATTCTTTCCTCATCCCACAAGGCCCTGCCTGATTTAATTGTCTACTCACCCTCTGACCCTACGACCCTTCCAGGGAGTTGTGAGACTATCTATGATAGTCCCATAGACTAGCTCATCAGTTCTTTACATCGTGATCCCCAATTCCCTGCTTTGGCATCATCTAAAAGAACCAAATTGCTCTAGTTTATCTAGGACTGTCCCTGTTTTAAATCTGAAAGCCCCACACTCCTGGAATCCTCTCAGCTCTTGGCAAAGAGTATATTCCTAGAATAAGGATATTAATTACACTCTGAACATGTTAGTCATTTTAGACATATTAGCTTTTGAATAATAATTGTCCTTAAGCCCACTGCTCTTAAATTGTGTTTCACTGGACAATCTGTTGATGTTATATATCCCCCACTGATTTGGAATCCCATCTTCACTAACAAAATCAAAGTGAGAAATTCACTGGACTGGTTTTCGGCTATACAGTCTCACCTACTAACCTATATGTCTATATTAGAAATGATACCATACTTTTTAAGTTACTGTGGATTTCTAATATGTTATAAAATGTAGAGATGGAAGTGTCCTCATTATTTTTATTTTCACTATGCTGTTTTTGTTCACTTATTTTTAAGATGAATTTCCAAATAATTTTGTCAAGTTATAAAAATACCATATTAGAATATAAGTTTGAATTACATAGAATTCACACTTAGCTAGAAAAATGCCTACTCTTTTATGATATTGAAATCATCCACTCAGAAACATATATATCCATGCAATTGTTCATATTATCTTTATGATTTTTACTAATGTATTGAGGAATATTTATAGGTTCAGAGCATTTTTACATCAAATTTTAGTTTTAATTGATTTCCCATTGATCATTTTGAGCTGTTTTAGTAAAAAATTGTTAGATTAAATATTTTATTTTCATTTTCAAAATGTATATTTTTCTTGTCTTATTTCTTTGACTGGAATTCCAGAATCATGTTATTTAAACAATGACTATATAGTTATTCCTACAATGTCTCTTTTTCTTACCATAAGTAATTTAAAATAGACTGAATCATATACTAAGACTAAAGAAGTCAAGCAGTTGTGATTTTCCACTTAGTGATGATAATTCTTTATCTGCTTCAAAAGATGTTCCTTTTTCATGTATCCTATTTTTACGTAAAAAATGCTTTTCTACAAGCCCGGGCACACATTAAATCAGTGTATTAAGAACTTTTGTACAGGTGGCATTCTTGCTGTCCTTTGGAATGTCTCTGTCAATTTAGGTTTAAAGCCTTGCTGATATGTATAGCAGTCCATATCCTAGCCTACCCACCTTCAAGTTCTGTTTATTCTTCCTATGGTTGCTTCTACCTGTCATGACAAGGAATAGTATTTCCTCCTTCAGGAAAAAGCCTCTCTTTTATTTTTACCCTTTACCTCACCAGCTCCACTGAATATCTGTCCATGCCATTGGATCCTAAGACATCTGCCTTTGAATTTCATTTGGCCTTCCTCTAAGAAAACCAACTTCCTCCAATCCTCCCCCAGTAAATCTCTTGAAATTCTAATCCCTTCTTAGTATCTATTTTCTATAGAACCCAAACTAATACAGTGGTGCTGAAAATGTTTTAGGTAAAAACTCTAGAGGGGTCCTACAATGGACTCACCCACCACCTGGTTGGCAAAGACAATATGCTTCTGAGTGTATGTGGTACATAGTAATAGTCCAGTTGCTGAAGACTTTACCTGAGGTCACCTGGAAAAGCATCCCAGTGGAGAGGAAAGCTATGGTAGGTGTGATAATTCAAGTACTTGAAAGTTATGAGGAAACAATACCTAAAATGATAACACAGTTGGCTTCTTTCTGCTCAGTTCTATTGATGGTGGGCAGAGGGATAATAAACAACCAAACACTGTCAACAAGCAGTTAAAAGCTAAGTAGAAGAGCACACACAGAATATGCACAACCCTAAGGACGCTTAAATACTTAGCCAGGGCACCTGGTTGGTTAAGTGCCCAGTGCGTGATTTTGGGTCAGGTTTGTGAGTTCGAGCTCCACATCAGGCTCAGGCTCTGTACTGACAGTGCAGAGCCTGCTTGGGATTCTCTTCCTCTCTGTCTGCCCCTCACCTGCTGATTCTCTCTCTCCCTCTCTGCCTCTCTCTCTCTCTCTCTTTCTTTCAAAATGAATAAACATTAAAAACATTACTTAGCCAGGGGTGCCTGGGTGGCTAAGTTGGTTGAGCGTCCAACTTCAGCTCAGGTCATGGTCTCACAGCTCGTGAATTCGAGCCCCACGTCGGGCTCTTTGCTGACAGCTCAGAGCCTGGAGCCTGCTTCAGATTCTGTGTGTGTGTCTCTCTCTCTGCCCCTAACCCACCTGCATTCTGTCTCTGTGTCTCAAAAGTAAGTAAACACTGACAAAAAAAAAAAAAAAAAAAAAAAAACCCAAACACTTAGCCAAAGTAGATCTGCTATGATAAATTTGGTTCCATGGTTGGGAAAACCTGGGAACACACACACACAAAAATGGAATAGGTACGGCTATATGGATACCCTCATGGTACTGGCTTTTGAGCTTTTGAGCTTCTCCCAGAAGCCTCAGAATTTGCAGAAATTGTCCATACTTCCCTACTCATAGTTAGGACTTACCACATGCTGGAAAAAGCTATAAAGCTCCTCCATGGCAAGACAAGCTATCGCCACCTCCTCTCCTGTCTGCTAGATAGAAACTAGGGTTAAATCTCATCCTGAGAAAGTCCTAAGCCTCACAAGCAGGGGAAAAATACACTTACACTGAGGAAGTTGCAAAAATTAGCTAGTGCATTCCGACAGGAGCCAGAGGAATAACATTGGAATTGGATTTTGAGGGAGTTTTGTTAAAGAGGTTAGAGTATAAAACTTGATGAGCATAACTTCAATAATTTAAGACAGTTGTCTCAGGATATGGGATTATGTACGAGAGCTGTCTCAGGATAATATACTGGTAAGGACCTTAAAGGATGGGGGAAGCTCTATGCTAGAATAACTTTTATAAAGTATTTTTAAAATCTTTTGTTAAGTTTATTTATTTATTTTTAGAGAGTGAGCAAGCGAGCAGGGGAGGGGCAGAAAGAGAGGGAAAGAGAGAATCCCAAGCATGCTCTGCTCTATCAGCACAGAGCCCGAGGTGGGGCTTGAACTCACAAACCGTGAGATCATGGACCAAGCTGAAACCAAGAAAGAGTCAGGTGCTTAACCGACTGAGCCACCCAGGCATTCCTAGAGTAGCTTTTAGAACTCTGGAAGAAGTGATGGCCAGTGAGAAGTGAAGTAAAAATGTCTAAACTATTCTAAGAGATGGTAAAGGAAGGAGGAAAGAGTCTGAATGAACTACTCCAGTGGGAATAGATAAATAATATGAGGCCAAAAACCCAAACAGACAACTATGTTCCACAGGAAGACAGATCATTAGCCAGGGCAGACAGGAATGTGCTGGTGAGAGGGCCACCAGAATTTCATTGGTGGCTCTTTTCCATAAGCCAGGGTTGGAGATAAGAAAGGCTGTCACAGATCTGGTCTCATTAATATTCATAGGTTTGATGAGGTGCCATACTGAGAGAGGCCAAGTGGCTGTGATTAACTTTCAGAGACCACAACTACCATATCAGATAATAAGGCAGGAGGTACAGACAAGGGCTGCAAGGATTTGTGAAGTTGTTTAATAGAGCATGGTGTTCTTAGGGCCAGAATTGCCAAGGGAGTAGCCAAAATTCTTGCTTCCTGATATCTTTAACCAAACAATTAGAAAAGTAGGAGTCTGAGGGGTGTGAGGGTGATTGTCCGAATAAAAAGTCTTGATCCTTGTTCAGGTTCCAGACCTGCACCAATTTTCATATCCAGAATCTCCTAACCCAAACAGTAGTCTTAGGACCTCTACTGGAATGAATACAGTGATGATTACCCACTCCCCACCCCCAGTTCTTTCCCAAAGGATCCTAAAGCTGTTTATTCAGATGACTGTACCCTAGGAAAGGGAATGAATACCACACATTAGGAGAACTTTTAGACACAGTGTCTGACATGACATCAGTACCTAGAGAAACAAATGTCATTATGGCTCTCTCTGTGTTTGAGTGGAAGCTTATGAGGTCGAAGTAATAAATGGTGTCCTGGCTAAAGTTCAGCTCACAGTGGGCCCCACTGGTCTTTTCCCCATTAAATTAGAATAGATATACAAGGCAATTCAAAAAAAAAAAGAACTCTGTTATGGGATTCTTTCCTGTGGGGAAGGCCAAGAGGAAACTTCTGAAATTGCCTGCCATTTCTGATCAAGATAGTAATTCAAAACCAATATTTCATCCCCAGTGTAGAGGAGTGGGGATGGTAGAGATTAGAACAAAACTAAGGACTGAAAAGATGCAGGAGTGATGGTCCTATCACACTCTCAATTAGTTTTCTATTCTGACTCCTGTAAAAACTAGAGAATAACCACAAACAACGTCGGGCTCAACCAAAGAGGAATCCCTCACATCCACTGAGATGGATGTGGTATCATTACTAAAGCAGATTAATAAATCCAGCTTTCCTGGCATGGGACGTTTAATCTGGCAGATATATTCTTTTCAATCTCAATCAAAAAGGAGGATCAGAGACCACTGGTATTCATATGACAAAAATGTTCATTTACAGTTTTACCTCAGGGATACATTACTTCTCTTACTTCTCCCTTACTATATAGTATGATGAGATCTGGACACCCTGCTTATCCTTTCAATATCACACTGATCCATTACATTAATGGCATCGTGCTGATTAGACAAAGCAATGGCTACATGTCATAAGAAATAATACAGAAAGATCCCAGGTATCCTTCACCAAGTACCCCCAAAGATAACATCTTGCAAAACTGTACACTATCACAACCAGGATAAGTCCATCAGTTCAATCAATATATATTGTCTTTCAATGCCAATTGTTCCAAAGCTAAAGATGAATAAAGGAAATGATGATTATTGCTGATTGTTCTGTAATTATTACTGAAACCAATTTTGTTACAGAGAGGAGGGAGTAGTATCCATCTGGATATCAGAAATGCTAAGTATGCAATGTTCTGGCCTTTTAGACAGTTATAGAAACCCAGAAAGTAGGACATTATGCTAGTTAGTGAATCAAAAGGCATATTTACCACTTTTCTCTTTTCAAATTGAGTTAACAATTATTAATTTCTCATGAAAAATAGTTACTTGATGTTTATTCTCTCTTGAGTGCTTTCCCCCTGGCTTTGTGCTCAGTAGTGAATATTCCATGCCTGATCCAGACCATTCTATTGGCAACGGAGACGCTGGATTCTTCCTCTGATTCTACTTGCATGTCTCCTTCACTCTACCCTCTTTTGCCTTGAACAAGGAAGTGAAACCAATCAGTTCTTTAAATGAAACTTACAGACAACTTGCCCCTTATGTACATCTAAGGAATCATATGAAGATTCAATTAATCTGATTCTTAACAATCTGAAAACAGATGGGCACTAAATAAAAACAGGATCTCGCTATATTGTCAATCACATCAATAGAACTTGAAGTTGTTGATTTGCTTCCCACTTTAAAAAAACGGAATACAAATTAAAATGCAAATGAAATGACAAATGCAAGCCCATTTGTAAATTAAAATACTACCCATAGGAAAAATGAAATAAGACAATGATCCTCTCATGGGGGAGGGAAGATATCTGTAGGTGCTTACTTTGGCTCCTTTTGGTCCTCAAACCAATGATCAAGGTGATGGGACTTGAGCTCCTTAACTGAAATCTATAATGTATTTTTTAAAATATTTCTCAGAAGAAATACAGCATAATAACAAGTACTATCATCTTGCACATTGGGTGAGCTATATGCAAATTAGTCAACAATTATGATTGACTAAGAATTATATTTAACAATTGAATGTCATTTCATACATGAATTATCATAAGGCAATTGAAGAGTGGTATCATAAGGCAACTGAAAAGTGGTATTTAAGGAAGTTAGCTTTAGAGAGGTCAATTCTAAAGATGCAAATCTGAATACAAAGTGAATTACTTGTTGGATAGAAAGAAGGTCAAAATCCTTTGTATCACTAGGAAGGAGAGATGGAACTTAATGCATCATGGATATACTTTGGGGCTACAGAAGAGAAATAAAAAACACTAGAACTTTGGGGTGCCTGGGTGGCTCAGTTGGTTAAGTATCTGACTTCAGCTCAGGTCATGATCTTAGTTTGTGGGTTCAAGCCCCGCGTCAGACTCTGTGCTGACAGCTCAGAGCCTGGAGCCTGCTTCAGATTCTGTGTCTCCCTCTCTCTCTGTCCCTCCCCTGCTCATGCTTTGGCTCTTTATCTCTCTTTCAAAAATGAATAAACATTAAAGAAAAAACTTTAGAAATAGTACTAGAACTTTGACATATTTAATGATGGTTTCTGAAAACTTAAAAGAATACAATTTGGATACTGAGTAGCATCTTAAGTCTCTTAGCAGAATGACCTACAGGTGATTTCATATTTGTAATTCTTTACCTCTGCTCTTCTATATCCACACACATCATTGCTCTCCCATCACCTTTAACTTCTTATAATTCTAATCAAACCATACTTTTGAAAACAAAAAGAAACACCTGTCATTTGGAACATTTGAAACTTTCTCTTTTTTCTTAAGTAGAATTTGGAGGTAGTATTTTATTTTTCTTCTGGATCTGTTTTATAACCAATAACACCAGAATATTTTAATTTTAGATCTTCTACCTTAAAAGATAAACGCTTCTTTCAAAACTTTTAACCCTATAGCTAATCCATGCTTAAACTGAAGTTTAATACTGAGTATTTTCAGAAATGACAGTCTCTAAAGAGATCTAATTGTTATCACAGATACCACAGATTTTGTATGATTAAGAATTTAGCCATACAAAATATAAATAATTAGGACTATATTTTACCAAGGAGATGAAGATCTTTATATTAAAAACTGTAAGACATTAGTGAGAGAAATTGAAGAAGCCACAAATAAATGGAAATATATTGTACTCTCAAGGATTAGAAGAACAAATATTGTTTACAAAAATTTTTTTACTGTTTATTTATTTTTGAGACAGAGAGAGAGACAGAGCATAAGCAGGGGAGGGGCAGAGAGAGAGAGAGAGAGAGAGAGGGAGACACAGAATCCGAAGCAGGCTCCAGGCTCTGAGCTGTCAGCACAGAACTCATGAACTGCGAGATCATGACCTGAGTGAAGTCAGACGCTTAACTGACTGAGCCACCCAGGTGCCCCAGAAAAAATATTGTTTAAATGTCCATACTACCTAAAGTCTTCTACAGATTCAATGCAATCCCTATCCAATGGCACTTTTCACAGAAATGGAACAAATAATTCTAACATTTGTATGGAACCACAGAAAATCCCAAATAGCCAAAGCACACTTAAGAAATAAAGAAAAAAAACTGAAAACATCACACTCTGATTTAAAACCAAAAAATCTTGTAGGTACAGAAAACAGATTGGTGATTCCCATAGACAGGGGATGGGAGGTGTGAAAAATAAAATTTTAGAAATGCCATCTAAATATATAGTTTGATCCAGTGTATCTATATCTGTATCTGTATCTGTATCTGTATCTGTATCTGTATCTGTATCAATCCTAAATGTAGTCTCTTATTTATTTATTATATGTTTTGAAGTTCTACTTAGGAGGTTTCAAACAATGAGCTAAGCACTAAACAATACTGAAGGAGAATGAACAAAACTGAGTCTTACAGTGTTGGTCTAGGAAAGATACATGCTTTAAAAAAAGGTAGGGGAACACTGGAAACCATTTAGGGTGAATCAGTGTTTCGAACAACCAGTAACTGAATGATGAAAAAGGTAGTGAATGAATAGCCAATTTTAAAATACTTTTTAAAAACTACAATTTTAAAAACTTTAACTTTCTGAAGGAAGTTTCAGTATCTAAATGCATATATTTAATTGTTATTGAAAAGAGCTCACAATATCTTAACAACCAGCCTATCTGTGATTACCTATCCCTAACAATATCTGTTCTTTTGATTTATAACATATTTAAACTACATAGGTTAAATAATATCCATTGATACATCACCATTGGTTGGTTTGTCAGATTAATTAGCCTATATCAAGTCAAAGTCAGGACAAATGAAAGAGACCCAGGCCTGGAATCCTTTGCTATTGGGGGCTACAGACAAATACTAGGCACATGGGGACCTCCTAGAGATATCAAGTAAGGGGCCTTGGGATTTACAGGAAACCATGAGGCCTTGGCATGGTCGGCTTGGAATCAGGAGAGAAAAGATTAATGCAAAGTGGATGTTGAAAGACTCTGAAAATTTACCTGCTTCATGGATATGTCCAAGGACAGAACTAGCTGTTAACATGTTAACAGGAAGTAATTCTGCTGTGCCAGCAATGATAATGACTCCCCACTCCCCAAATAAGATTGGTCAGAATCAGGTAAGAAAAGTGTAACCCTTATCGCAACCCAAACCCTGGCATGAGATGTGACAAAAGCTTTGCACTTCCTAAAACATTCATCTTTGGAAGACATTTTCCTTTTCTTTATTTGAAGAGAGAGAGAGAGAGAGAGAGAGAGAGAGAGGGAGGGAGAGGGAGAGAGTATTTCCCATAATGTTGGAACTTCTTTTGAACAGGGATTGTTTTTTCTTTAAATTTTTTTTTCAGTATTTAGTAAACTACATGCATAACCTGAGTATCTTGATCTCTCTAAGCTTTAGTTAAACAAGGATAAAAAATAAATGCTATGAAAACATAGGTATGAATTTAATAAAATGATGCATGTGCCAGACATGTAATAAACATTTTATAAATGTTAGCTATTATATCCACATCATTATTACCATCATTGTAATATCCTGTGAAAATGCTACAAGACAGTTTCCATGTTCTCACTCTTATCAAACAGCTACCCTTTTATATCAAGGCCCACCTTTGGTACTCAAATATTTCCTTTAAATAAATTAGATCTTGGGAAGAAATATTTGTTTACTTTCTTGGTGCTATAAGAACATTAGAAAGAGGGTAACACTTTCTGTACTTCTGATCAACTAAAAAATATAAATATAAATATATATGTACACAAACATACACATACACACACATATATATATAACATTTAAAATGTTACATATATGTGTATATATATATATATAACATTTAAAATGTTACATATATATATATATGTAACATTT
>NW_026057584.1:83767596-83769198 GCF_023721935.1 Panthera uncia
AAATGTTACATATATATATATATGTAACATTTTAAATGTTATATATACTATATATAAAATATCACACTCAGAATACTTTGGTACCCTATTGAGAAGTGAATATTTTTGTATCTACAAACACACAGGTAGAGACAAAATGAACTAATTTGTAGTTTACTTAAAATATGAGAAACTATGTAACCATTCTATTCCTTGATTTTTATATGTCACTCTGTTTCAAATATCTTATTCCAGACCTACTAAATGGGAGAAGGATGAAGATAAGTGAAGGAGAGCAAGGAAAATTTAATTTAGATTATAGCAAAGTTGCTCATAATATCTTAAACATGTAATTTATAAAACATACAAATTTAAACATACATTGCAATCTAATTGTGATTGTCATATTATATTAAATAGTAATTAATAAAATACCCCAGTAACATTCATTAATTCATTCCTCATTATGCTTCTTAAAATACATCTATTTTGTTCTTCTTTATTTTTCTGTAACTGTTGGACTGACCTGGAAACAACCCCAGATAAAATGTTACTGCTGCTGCTCAGTAATGTCTGAGAGCTTGTGTTCCCAGTAAACGAGGGCCGAGAAGTTATTAGCCTGAGTGGGAAGCCAGCCCTGAAGTCGAGTAGGAGTAAAAGTTGTCTTTAGTGTCATGAGGAAACACCAGAGAAGACAAAGCACAGAAGTGGAATGATCATTCAATACAAGAGGAGTGGCAGAAAGGCCCTGCTCTAGTGGCATTTTTTCTAGGTATTTAAAATGGGCCTTCATTTTGAGAGAATAGGTTTGGCCCAAACAATCTCTCAGATTTCATCCACATTCACTATTTTGAATGGCTGTATCCTTACGTTAGAAGAGTAATTCCTTCACCGAAGTATTTAAAAAGTCCATTCATTCATTCATTCATTCATTTATTCAATCATCGATTCATTCACTAAATTCTTATTGAAAACCTGCTGTATGGGAAGTGCCAGTAAAACAAAGGAGAATGAAATATAATCCTTGTAAAGCTTGTAACATTCTTACGTATGGTAAGTAGTGGGTTATGGACAAATCTTGATAGTAGCACAGGGAAAGGATGTTTAAATTTTCTCTGTGAAAGTCAAAGAAAAATTTATGTAGGAAATGAAATGCAATGGTTTCTAGTATTTACACACCAGAAATGTGAGCTTTCCACTACTCCACCCTCTTCTTCTTCCTCTTGTCTATTTTGTCCTTAATTATGTGGTAATTCTGCCTATTTTTCTCTATTTCTACTACCCCTAGCAACTTCAACCTACTGTCCTCTCTCATTGGACTAGGGAAATGGCCTCATAACAAGTTTACCTGCTTCTATTCTGAGCCTTCTCCAGTTTTCTGTCTGCCAGCAATGTGATAAAATACAAACCCAATCACATCGCCTTCTGACCTTCCACAGATGATGGCTTTCCATAGGTATTCAGATAAGGCGAAAATGTCCTCGTCAGACTCCACAAGGCCACAGGTGGTCCAGTGGCTGGGTACTTGTACTCTTCATTTAAATCTTGCATTCTTTCCTACTAGTTTTCTCTGCACAAAGAAAGAAAGAAAGAAAGAAAGAAAGAAAGAAAGAAAGAAAGAAA
>NW_026057584.1:83769208-83790302 GCF_023721935.1 Panthera uncia
AAAGAAAGAAAGAAAGAAAGAAAGAAAGAAAGAAAGAAAGAAAGAAAGGAAAAAAACCCCTCTTTCTGTTTTTGTTTGTCTCAAATATGTCAATTTCTCCTCAACTCCAAACTTCTTGCACATGTATTTTCTCTGCTTTGTATGTTTTTCCTTCCCCTTCCCATTTTAACCAGGTACTCTCCTTATCTTCACATCTCAGCTTAAGCATCGCTTCCCTTATGCTTAAGTGACCCCCTCCTCACTGCTACCCCCAGTCAAAGGTGCTTGCCTTCTTCTGGAACTGTATTTGTTTCTTATAACAAAATCTATCTTTATTTGTCATTACACATGTGAGGTTGTTTGATAAACATCTATCTCATCACTACACTAAATCTCATGCTGGCAAAGCCTGTCTGTTTCTGCTCACCTTTGAATCTCCACCTCCTAGCAGATTACCTGATTCCAAATCATTACATTGGATAAATAAACTGATAGGAAATTAGATGGATGAATAGATGGGTGGTTGGGTGGATGGATGGATGGATGGATAGATGAAATTTGCCAAATGGAAAAGGAAGAGACATTCAGGCACCTTATGAACAAAGGCAGGGGAAAATAACAGCCCATGGTCTTTGGATGGGCATAGACTTCATGGGATGCAAAACTGGAAAAGATAAGGCTCAAGGAGTGGGTTGGAGCCAGACTGCAAATTTGTTATCTGACATGCTAAGAAGCTTATATTTTTTTCATCCGGTGGGCATTTGACAGTCAGAGGAGGCTATTAGGAGGACAAACAGTATAATTATATTTGTTTTTTTTTTAATTATGATAACCCAAGCAGTAGTGGGGGAAACAGTACCAAATATGTAGAGACTATTTACAGGAAAGCTAGTTGTAAGGCAGCTCTGATCATGTGGAATTGGCATTCAAGCTGGAGAAATCGAGGGGAGAAAAGCACAGAATGCACATCCTGTGAGCTCAATACTGGAGGTAGCCCAGGCTGCCTGACACATCAGGTGAGTGAAGATCTTAAAGGATGGGTGTGGATCCGAGGGCTGGGATATGGTTGTGAATGGTTGTGCCTGGCAGGTTAACTCATTCTGTGATTGTTCTTCATCCCTGCCTAATTTGATTTTGTTAATCAGTAGCATTGGAGATGCCAGTGACGAAATTAAGGACATGGAAATATTTTAAAGGATGATCAATGAAAAGGAATTTGCAAGTTATTAGTTTGTCAAAAAGATAAAGAAATGACAAAAATTTTCCTTGCATGCTTTAAAATAGGTAAATGAAGTGTAAATAATGATTCTCGGGTTATAGTTCACAATTATTTTTGCTTTTTAAACATTTTAAATATTTTTTTTAAATCTAAGATTTTAGGAGCATTTCAAGTGAAACCCTAAAGAAAATATGTCATTATGCACTCCATTCATTTACATGAAGGAGTAAAAAGTACCCTGTAAAACTGGGAAGAATGCATATAAAAATCATTTTTTTTATGTCGCTTGTCAGATGTTTTATGGACTTTGCCTTTTCTTTGCAAAGTGGCTTATTCCTAGAAACAGTACACCGCAGGCAAAGACAGAGCTGCCATCTGAATGTTGGAATATTCTGGCTGTCCAGATAGCTAACTGGTCATTGTGTGTGCCTGTTTGTTGCCCTGCCATCTGCCCCATCCATTATTCTCTGCACCTCCGCCCTGCTTTGAGATCTAAAATGCTGACCCCTAAAGACTGTACCCCACCAGGCTCCCTGATTGGCTGGTGCAGCCAGTGGGGAATAAAGGCAAAAGATCAGGGTGTGCAAAAAGAGACAGGTCTTGGTGCCATCCTTCAGTCTCTCGTGTAGATATTCTGGATGTCTCTGGTCCTAGCTCCAGCTCTTACTGTGTTGTAGTCTTTACTCCTCTTGCCCAGTTACCCCCAGGGATGTTAGCAGCTTGCATTCTTGCTAATCTCTGGGTACCTCTCCCATCTTTGTGGTTGCTTTAAACTTGGCCACATGTACGTAGGTTGTCCCTTTATTAAAATGTCTTTCTGAGATAAATTCTGTTTCCTTATGGGATCGAGCATGTTCCAAAGTTAGATGGACTTGATTCTAACAGTTGCTTTATTCTTGTGATTTGTGGAGCTGGAACAAGTTATGGATTTCAGTGTCTTGGCCTATAAAATGTACATCACAGCAAGATTTGTTTTATAGAGGTACTCTGGAGACCAGATGAACAAATGTATCTAAGAGTGCCTTGCACAGATCTTAGCACTTTTTAATCATTGAAGTAAATGTTAGGAAAAAATCAAAATCAAAATAATGTGTATTTTCATGAATTCCACCAAGGAAAATTCTTACATTCTTGGGGGTAGAGATCTATTCAGACCCTCATACTATTCTCTGCCTCTAACTTAACATATTTCTTAATTGGAGAAAGGAATGTTAAGGAAGGTAGTTTGAGTCTCTAGAATTCTGGCCAGGGTGTAACCACCTCCTCCCATCACAGAGGGCATTCAGAACTAATTATTTCCACCAGAAATTTTATAAATCAGATTTTACTATTACATTATTTAATACTTATATTGGGTTATTCACAGATTTTTAAAGTACTATTTTAAATAATAGATTAATTTCCTTATTTTTACTTTCATACTTGCATTTTATATTTGAGAGAAATACTATACATTCTTCTAAAATCATGAGAAGCCTTGTTGGGAATATCACTGACCATCAGTGCCTAGCTTTTCCACAGCAAGTTGTAAAAGGGACCAAAAATTAACTAACTCCTAAGTTAATAGACAATTCATCTGAAATGAAATGGAGCAATACAGCATGAGAAGAAAGCCTACAGTGAAAAAAAAAATGGTATAAAAATGGAGTTTATTCCAGAGGCCAGAATCAAAGTTTGTAGATGACAGCAAACTCCGAGGAAGACTACATTATGTAGTGGCCAGGAAAGGCAAGGGAAAGAGAAAGTGCTGTAAGGAATGTATCAGTTCCTCTTGAGCCGTCCATCTACTTCGGATCAATAGCTCTTCCAACCATGGGACATTCAAGCTTTCAGCCTGAGAAATTGAAGTTCTCAAAATAAGTCAGGGTTGCAACACAAGTCCATCATGGTGTGTCAACAGAAATGAAATGAGTTGTCTCCTGCTCGATTGATGACTGACATCAAACCAGGAGGAAAAAAGAAGAAAATAAACGAGACACGGGTTTTGAAAAGTTGTTTCACAGACTTCTGTGGAAAAGTTTACACCAGGGGGCTTGTTCTGGGCTGCAAGCACGTGCAAAACCACAGCCGCCATCACAGCAGTGAGGGCTCCACAGCACGGCCTGAGGAGTAGTGAGGGGAGATGCCCCAGAGAATCGTTTACTGCTATGATGTTTTTATACAAATCCGAAATAAGAAACTCAGAACTTCTCAGACTTGGGTGGGAACAACCATGGAATGCCCAGGAATCGCCAGGAGATGAGAGAGGTGAGGATGGGAACAGGTGATTTTTAAATACAAAGTGACAATATGCGTCTTACATAATGACCTGAGCAACTCGTGCTGGCAAGAGCCCATCCTGGAAAACAAACTTGTAAGAAAAAAATCAAAGGCCGTTCAGCATATGTCTGTGTTGCACAGCTGAAAAGACCCCTGTAGTGCCTACAAACAGGCCGGTGAAATCAATGCTTGGTGCAATTGCTAACTGAGCTTCCTGTTGATAAAAAGGAAAAGAAAAAACACCCCCACCACCACAACTTTGTTATCCATGCTACAATCCTCTTGCTCCTCTATTATCCAGGCTTTCAAAGTGATTGAACTGAAAACACTTTCTATCAGTGTACACAGATGCCCCAGATACGTTAGAGACCCGTGAACTACAATGGCTTACATGCATCGGCCTCTTCTTTCCTTAGCCTTTGCCTGGAGCAAAGAAAATAGAGTGGGAAGCAATGAGCATCCCAGCACCAAAGGTGAAGGATGTTATGCTCAGAGGTGAGATGGCTGTACTGTCTCATGCAATCTCAGTCAATGCCTTCCAGTTAGCAGCTAGGAGACTCTATACCTTTGACACCATCTGAGAGGCCTGAGTTGAAGCTGGTTAAATCAATAGGCCGTGATCTATCTTTTCTTCATCTTTATGCTCGTGGTTTGTTGTGATCTCGATAAGTGATTTCTATTTATCATTATCTCAATCAATTCGTCTCTAAAATGGACCTCTCTCTTCCCACACATGATGAGATCGGATCCTGGAGCTTCTCCAATCCACATGTGAATTGATTGACAGGGAATTCAAGGATTTGACTGGAAAATATTAATGTATACAAATTCCCTTCCTTCATGTGCCTGCTGGGCAGAAATCATGTGGCACCACTGTGAACACACTGCAGCTATGCAATGTTTACTGAATCAGCAGTTGCTCTGTTATCAAATATATAATTTCGTACAGAATTCCTGAAATATATACAGTATTTATTTCGGTGTAGCAGGAGCAAGCTTGAAGTACAGCTGTAAATTAGTGTTCAGAAAATTGCAGTTGGAATATAATGGAACACACTTGGAAACATATACCAGTAACTCTATCCGCCTAATGTGTTCACGGATGTGATTACATACATAGAAATATAATTTTATATTTTTTTAAAGCACCTAGCAAACTCTTTTGGCGTTTTGCTTAGTAATGGAAAGTAGAACCAGGTATTTTGCGATTGACATAAAATGAATGAGTTGCGATCTCTTCATTACCCATGGTATTGTCCTCTCTCTCTCTCTGTTTCTCTCTCTCCCTTCCTCTCCCTCTCTTTTTTTCCCAAGACTAGCAAATTTTATAATGCTCACATTTATCCACAAAGCAGTACAATGTTAATGTTATAGAGAATTGGAAGTAGAATTTCAGATACTATGTTTGAATAACTTAGAGATATAAGCTTACAAATTTGAAGATTCTACTTTTTAAAAAAGTGATCTCTGGGGCACCTGGGTCACTCGGTTGATTAAGCCTCCGACTTTGGCTCAGGTCATGATCTCATGGCTCATGAGTTCAAGCCCTTCGTTGGGCTCTGTGCTGACAGGTCGGAGCCTGGAGACTGCTTTGGATTCTGTGTCTCCCTCTCTCTCTCTGCCCCTCCCTTTTCTCTCTCCCTCTCTCTTAAAAAGAAATAAATATTTTTAAAAAAGTGTTCTGTGTTGATATTTCATCCCCTTATATCTACACATTTTATTGATGTATTTATTTTCACCTTTTATTTATTTGTTTATTTGCATACTTCTGTGCAATTGAAAATATGAACTTAGGATATATAAAAATTTTAAATTGATTAATTGCTAGATTGGTTAAATTATTAAGCATGCTCTTTTCCAAGGAAACAATTCCAAATTTGTCTTTAGGCTCTGGCTAATTGCAAAATGCACGTTCTGTCTTTCAGATCAGGAAGGAAATATAGGATTGTGTGCTAACCTCAGAGGTTCTCTTTGTTTTTTCCCCATTTGAGTGTTACTGAGCAGTGCCTAGGACAGAGTTCCACAAGAATACATTTGGCTATATCTCAATTGCTAAGTTGTGGGGGTGGGGGGAGTGGCCATTTTCGGAACAGAGCTTACCCTCCACGAGTGGTTTATTGGACTTGTGCCCTGTTGGTCCAGAAACAAGGAAAATTAGCCTAAGCTGAGAGAGCAATCAGTTTAAGGTGAATGAGAAAATTCTTGCCATTTTAGTCTGTTTAACCAAAGTGGTTACTCTCTTCTAAGTGTGGGCTATAGAAGTTTAGAAGTTTGTCATCACAACCAGCAAGTAACACAGCGTTAGCTGAATCTGTACTCTTTAAAAAAGAAATTCTGCACCTTCCTGGATTCTCTTTGGATCTCTTCAGTATTTGGGTTTGCAAAACTTAGAGGGTTCTTTGATCTATTCTTCCAATTTGCTTGGCAGATCCGATTACACACAGGGGACCCTCAGTATCCAGCGATAATAGGTACCTTAAAAATGTCACTTAGGATGTATTAACCTACAATGAGAACATTTCTTAGCAAAATCCATAATTATATTTTAGAACAGTCTGAAAAATTATTTCTCAATTCAGTCTATTTAAACTTCACTGATGTGACTTTTTTTTGTTCTTTGAAATGCAACAGTTTTCTATTTCTAGTAGTTTCAGAAGAAACTACCTGAAAGTTTTCTAGCTCAAGCTGATTTCTTCTTTTAATCATCTCAATTACTACAGTTTGATGCTACATCTTAATCTTACTTAGGACAGGGAATCATCTCATTAACTTGTTATTAATAATTTTATATAACTTCCAGCTTCCAATAAGGATTTCAGCTTGTTACACTATTCTTTTACATGCTCCCTCAAACCACCCCCAGTAACTGGTGTTTATGTTAGGGTGTGTGAAGCCATACCACATTTTTTCTAGGTCCCTGAATGAGCACTGTCCATCCATCATATGGGCTACAGCTTGCTCTGAATGCTCCCCCCAGCTTATTCCATCCTCAGCCGTCTCTTTTTCTTCATAACTCTGCCAGGTCCTTTGCATTTTATAATCTCTTCCATAAAAAAAAATGTCTCTGATCTTTTCCTGTTTACCATTTGGGGTAACTCGGAAACTCACTTCCATTTTGACATCCTTTTTGTATCACCTACCATACTCTATTTGTGTTTTCTCATCATTTATCTTTCCCAAAGACACTGTGATTTCCATGAGGAAAGGAACTATGTGTTTGAGGCTGATATGCCATCATCTGCCATTGAACCTTGCTTGGAGTATTTGTTCAATAAATGTTTGCTAACTAAATACATGAAGGCATTACCCACCCACCCCTACTCCTTCCCCATTGAAATTTACTCAGTTTTAATAAAGTGAACTAATCAGCTTGAAAGAGATCTTTTGAAGACAGCAATTTTCTAAATAAACATATAAGAGCAGGCAGGCACACAGCAGAGGCTCAAAAATATTTGCTGAATTAATTCAAAATGGTGCTTGTGCATTAGGCTGATTTTCTATCTATGTATATGTTTTCCAGATGTGATAATCCCAACAATTACTTAACAGTGCTTGCTATGCTCTTCATTCTAGAAATGATAATTAATGTGGTGATTGTATAGAATCATGAGTTAAATGAGGAGAAATTAATTTGTCTTTCAAAATTGCTCCTGCTGAAGTTGGAGTTGGAGTTTTGCATAGGTGTTTACTTGTTCAATAGATTCTTCTAGACTGAAGTGATGTGAAGTGGGAAGTTACAGGGAGATAGGATGGTTATAGCATTAAGGGTTAAAAAAATTGGTCAGTGTGAATTACTTACTTTTTTTTTTTGCACTTGTCTCTTTTTTTGAAAGATCCTTGTCCAGAGGATCAATTTGTCATCAAGAAGGTAATCTATATTTACTTTGCGGCAGGTACTGTAGCTCTTAACTCTGCATTGAGCTGATTCAGCTCCTACCCAGACCACTTTGACCTCAGAAATATTCCCTGCTAACTGTCCTCCTGTTCACTCCAATTTGTACTGCCTAAACGCTTACTGCTGAGTGTCCCTCTGGCCATTTTGAAAGGTGTTTCATCACACTACAATAAACGTGAAATACTGATGCACTCAAAATTGCACACACATACACACACACACACACACAAAAGGCAGCTGGATATCGACATGGGACTGGACAGGGGCATTTATTACACTTTACTCTTATACCATTGTCTACCTTTGGCAAAAGAAGATTGTTAGTGTCCCTGGTGGTCTATGTTGATCAATACTACACGAGAGTTAAATTAGACCTCAAGTCAAGCACACATCTACATTGGCTGAGATACCTTCAACCTAAAATCCCTGGAAAATTTACATTTTTCCACTAAGTTAACCAGTAATAGAGTGAAATGAGTGAGAAAAAAGCAGCTGTCTAGTTTGTATCTTGCATTCCCTCAAACAAACCTGGTCCAATTTTTAGCCCTTGTAGGTGTATTACATTAATAAGCCTAGAAGTATTTCAACTTGTCAGCTTAGAAACATTGTTGATTTAATGACAAACCTTCAGTAAGGAAGATAAAATATTACAACATAAAATCCTGAGAATTAGAGAAATTATTTGATTTATTAACAATCATCCTTATATGCCCTACTTCAAAAATATCTTCTAAATCTTGAAATTGAACTGGAAAACAGATGCACTTTAAATTAAATTTTTTTTTTTAATTTTTGAGGAAAAGAACGTGAGCAGGGAGGGGCAGTGAGAGAGGGAGACACAGAATCTGAAGCAGGCTCCAGGCTCTGAGCTGTCAGCACAGAGCCCCACGTGGGGCTCAAACTCATGAACTGCAAGGTCATGACCTCAGCAGAAGTGAGACGCTTAACTGACTGAGCCACCCAGGTGTCCCTAAGATGTACTTTTTCGACAACATAAAAGCTTTCATATGAATTAGTTAATTCTGAATTGTTGAATCAAAGGTGAAGTAGTCAATTCAGCTCCTCAAATTAGTTTGTAATTATTTTGGTTATTCATAGGTTTCACATGTAATCTGGAAAGTATTGAGTCCTATCTGTAAACTACAATATTTATCTTAAGGTTTGTCCCACTTTTATACTTCATGGGCTTTGATACGAATATTTTTATCCTCCAATATATCACTTTTATCTCCATTTAGTATTACATTATTTTCCAAAGAGAACAGAAGAATTCCTAACTATAGATCAAGCATCCATTTAAAATGGCTATCACAGGGGCACCTGGGTGGCTCGGTTGGTTGAGCATCTGACTTCAGCTCAGGTCATGATCTAGCAGTTTGTGAGTTCGAGCCCCGTGTCAGGCTCTGTGCTGACAATTCAGAGCCTGGAGCCTGCTTCCGAGTCTGTGTCTCCATCTCTCTCTGCCTCTCCCCTGCTCATTCTCTGCCTCTCTCTCTGTCAAAAATAAATAAACTTTAAAAAATAAATAAATAAATAAATAAAATGGATATCACAAAAAGTGTTTTGCTGTGACTTTAGAGAATCAGAGGCAGTTTCTGCTTCCGGTCGTGCTGACTAGGAATAAAACAGACCACTAAGTGGGGCAAATTACCTTGAATGGGAAAAAGCATTGTACCAGAACAAGTCTGGCAACTGATCCAATAGAACTATTAATGAGGGATTCTTGAGAAAGCTGTCACAATTTTTAAGAAGAAAACAATAAATTGAACCCGTTGAAAATTGGCTCAGTAGGTTATTTTCTGTGGTGTGCTGTTAAATGTTGGGGAAGACAGATTGATAGTGTTTTTCAGTTTCTATGGTTTGTGTCCACCCACTCATGGCTGATTTCAATCTACCAAAGTGATGTCCACTAATGGAGAATGGGGAAGAGGTGCCCACAAATGGTTCTCATGAGCTGGTACACGTCGGTTGCAGCACACATTAGTTATCATGCTAACTTAACTTCTCAAGCCCAGTTTTGTGACTTAGAAGTAGGAAAACTATGCTATGAAATGCATGGGAAGTTATTAATTAAAAGTGCTATGAAATTCTGGCTTGCTTTATCTTTTAACTCATGCTATTAGCTCAACAACAGCAACACCATCCTGTTTTATTGTAAACTTCCCACTGTTTTTACATTTATCTTGATTGTCCTTCTTTATGTGAAGGATGGCAAACTTGGTTTTCTCACTGAATCACGATCTAAAAGTATTTGGAGAAACCACGTATAAGCATGTAATAATGCATACAAGTTGAGGAGGGCTACCATATTATGAAGTACTGCATTACACTGTGGTATTCTCCAGAAATCCATATGGCTATCTCCTTCCCCTCATTGAAGTCTCTATTCAAATATCATTTTCTGAAATAGGCTGGGCCGAAATGCTCCGTTTAAAATTGTCACTAACTCTTCTGGTACTTTAAGCCCTATCAGACTGCTTTTATTGTTTTCCACAGCATTTTTATCTGCTAATATTACTGAACATTTTACTTACTTATTTTGTTAATTGTATATTGTCTATCTTTATAAGTTCAGTATGTTCTTCTTTCTTCACTTATGCCTCTCCAGTTCATAGAACAGAGTTTGGTATATAGATATTCAACAACTATTTACAGAATGAATGAGATGACCCACAATACCTGATCAGAATAATGCTTAGGAAGAATTTTCTGGCAGTTTTGGTTACTTAATTGATTGACAAGAGATTATGGGATCTCACTCAGGAACAGGTTTCAAAAGAGCTTAAGTTCTCATTTTTCTGAAATCATTTAGATATGATCTCCCATAAACACTGAACATTGCCTAGGCCAGTGGTTTTTAGGGTTTCTTAGTAGCTTCTCAAAGACCTCACACTGGGGTGAAAAGAAGGGGCCAAACAGATGTGACTCAGTCTACATCCTGGCTTCATGCAGAAGATCCTAACAGTCTGAGTGTGTAGAGAGGGGAGCAGGCAGGTGTAGGGGGTGAAGGCAGTGTCATAACACTTTTATTTTAAGTTTATCTATTTATTTTGAGAGAAACAGAGGCAGCACTAGTGGGGAGGAGCACAGAGAGAGGGAGCGAGAGAATCCCAAGCAGGCTGCACACTGACAGCGTGGAGGCAATGCCAGTCTCAAACCCACGAACTGTGAGGTCATGACCTGAGCTGAAATCAAGAGTTGGATGCTTAACTGACTGAGCCACCCAGGGTCCCCATAAAATTTTTTTAATACAAGATTTTTACTGCTTAAGCTTGGAAAACACTATTATAGATTACTCTCAGCTTAAAATCTTGTGGGTTTTTTTCTGTATTTCTAATTAAGTTCTTATAATTAATTAATAAACAGAAAAATCCATCTTCTCTTGTAAGTAAGTAGCAGAATTTCTTACTTTTATAAAATATCACCTAGCAGGCAAGGGCCATAATCTTTAAGTAAGCTCTTCTCCATTTTCCTAAAAATATGTTTATGATATACTTGTCCATGGCACTTACTAAATGTTTTCAAAGAAAATCATATACCACATTTGAGAGCATATATCTTAAAAAGCAGCTTTAAAAACAGTCTATACAATCTACTGCCAAACTAGCATTGAAGAAAATTATTTTGAAATATGAATCAGGTAAGCCAGATGCCTTTCCCTTGTAAGCAATTTGAATTCCATTTGTGGCAGAAAGTGCAGGCTCTCTTGGATCAATAGAATGCGTTCAGCACAGCTGACACACTACACCTGATCCAGAGCCAACCTGGCTGGGGACCTATTAGTCATACCTGAGGGACTTTCCCTAGCTTTTATCTCGAGCTACATCTCCTAGGATTACAGGTATTTGAGGCTCATTAGGTCTGCTCTATTACCTGCCATGCAAAGGCTCTGTTTCTACAACAGCCCATTTACCTTCCAATTTCAATGAGATAATCAGGGTGCTACAGTGCACTAAAGGTAAAATGATAGGCTTGCACACACCCCTGACTGCCTTTATCTGTTAATACCATGAGCCGGGGCACGTGCGCGCGCGCGCGCGCGCGCACCCACCCACACACACACACAACGAGGGCTAAAGAGATAATAGCTGGACTGACCTGTTACAGTTTTACCTTGTTTGCTTTGTTGCTTTTCCTCAGAAGTCAGTCCCCCTTCCAATGTAATTATGTAATTAGAGCTAAAGACTATAAACAAATAGAGATTTGTCCCCTCCTCCAGAGCTCTGAAGTCAAGCATCAAGCCTTTTTAATGCCGAGATTTGGAAGCCTACACCTGCCTGACGCAGGGAGGCAGACCTGAGACGTGGAAAGCCCATCACATTTCCTGACTTACCTGCTCTTTCTCCTGGACTCAGTGAGCGAACGGAGAATAGCACATGTAGAGAGTAGGATCCAAGTTTTCATGTTGCATTTGTTCAACTTTTAGAAAACAGTGCAAGTGTGTTTTTTCCCCTTCAATTAGCATTTTATCTAATTGTATAGCATATTCATAATGTCATGACAAATTAAGACCACGGGTCAAAATGGACCTTTTGAGAACATTTCCCACTCCTCTATAACCATCCTTCATTGTTTGGACAAACACTTTGCTTATTATATTTGCTAATTGTAGAGCATTATATTTTAGTAGGTGGGGGATGCCTAAGGAGTATGTTCTGTTATGATGTAGTTGTGTACAGCAAAACCAGATTTTTCCTTGCAAGTGATTCCCCTAGCTCACATGCGAGACAAGAGACAACAGAAAATGTGAGGGCTCACTGTACTCTTTGGACAGAAAGACACTGGCAAAGGAACAACAATAATTGGCAATATCATTGTGTGCTCTGGCTTTGCTAATCTTTTTGTCATTAGAGGACATCAAAGACATTTCTCTCTGGAAAAATTTCAAGATCCTTCTTTTTAGTGCTCAATTTTGACCACTGTTTTGTGCCTTCTTTGGTTCTATTCTGTTTCCAGCTTCAAACCCCCAGCATTCCCTTTGAAGAAATCCATTCCAGGATGCAGGAGTAGCAGTTTAAGTCAGGAGCTACACCCTCAAAATCCTACAAGGACCAGGCAAGTAACATCATTGGGTAGAGGGGGGAATATTATGGGCTAATTGTGTAACCCTCTATTACACAATTTAGGAATGTTTAGACTGTTTCTTTTTCCAGCTTTTTCTAATTAACATTTTTGTGATATATGCTGATTTGGGAGCATAAATATGACATAATCCAGAGAGCTCTTAGGTATGCTTGACTCAGTTTTCCCCAACAACAACCAGCAAAGTTAAAGTATAATATCACAACCAGAAAACTGACACTGAAGCACTATCATTTTTTTTTCCACTTTGTTTTTTGGGGTTTTTTTTTTTTGAGAGAGAGGGAAGGAGAGGAGCCGAGAGAGAATAAGAGAGAGAGAGAGAATCCCAAGCAGGCTCCATGATGTCAGCACAGAGCCTGATGTGGGGATTGATCTCATAGACCATGAGATCATGACCTGAATTGAAATCAAGAGTCAGACGCTTAACTGACTGAGCCATCCAGGTGCCCCAACAATCTATCATTCTTATGCACATTTTCACTATATACATATATGTGTGTGTCTTTAGTTTTATGCAATTTTATCACGTGTATGGATTTGTGTATTACCACCACATCAGAAATCAAAACTGTTCTGTCACCATTGGATCCTTCGTGTTGCCTTTTAAATTGCTACATTCACATCCATCCTGCACTCCACCTTCCCTTTTTTGTCTCTAACTCTGACCAGCCATTAACCAACCTGTTTCCCATTTCTGTCATTTTGTGATTTCAAGAATGATACACAAATGGAATCATGCAGTATGTAATCTTATGGTCACACCCACTGACTTTTTTTCATTTTGTATAAATCCTTTGAAATTCCTACAAGTTGTCATGTGTATCAAAATCTCATTCCTATTTATTGCTGAGTAGTATTCCATGGTGTGGATGTACCACAGCTTGTTTCACCACTCATTCTTTTAGGGACACCATGGCTATTTCTAGTTTGGGCTATTACAAATTAAGGTGCCATGAACATTTGTGTGCATAAGTTTCCATGTGTGAATTTATTTATTTGTTTTGTTTCCTCACTCCCGATACAGACATAGACTCAGGGAAAATTTTTCCTACTGTAATAAAAAATGATCACACAAATGCCACACAAATTGGCAAGTAGCACTCAGCCTCAGTGTGATAGTAGTCATATGCTAACTGAAAAGCATGTGTCTCTATTCATAATTACTAATTAGCTTCATACATTTTTATATATATCTGATTTATTTAAAAAATCTAGATTTCTGACTTTTGTTAAAAACTGGAAATGCAGGGGCGCCTGGGTGGCGCAGTCAGTTAAGCGTCCGACTTCAGCCAGGTCACGATCTCGCGGTCCGTGAGTTCGAGCCCCACGTCGGGCTCTGGGCTGATGGCTCGGAGCCTGGAGCCTGTTTCCGATTCTGTGTCTCCCTCTCTCTCTGCCCCTCCCCCGTTCATGCTCTGTCTCTCTCTGTCCCCAAAATAAATAAAAAACGTTGAAAAAAAAATTAAAAAAAAAAACAAAACTGGAAATGCAGATATAAATGAGCTTACATTCCACCATGGGCAAGTCAGTTGGAGTTGAAGATCAGCTGCCTCATTAGGCAGGACAAGTACTTTCCTGTGAGCCATAGTCCCCTCAGCCAGCCTCACTCATTTATATGATCTACCTGGCCTCTGTGAATATGAATTGGTTATCTCTGTTCTAGTGAGAGATGAAACATTAAGCAAACAATACATGTACTAAATCCTTCCTTCTCCTAAAAGCCACTTGCTCCTTCCAGGACAATTACTATTGAATGTGAGTTACTGCAACCATCATGGAGGGATGCAAAGAGACCAAGGCTGTTAACTATATTTTGTTTCGATGGTTTGGATGATTGGATCATTGCATTTGCCTATTCTAATATTTAACTCCTAATTCCACAGTAAAACAGCAGTCTTAGCTTATGATTCACAATGAGAAAAATCTGAGCATACAGAAAACCAACAGAAATGTATATTTTTTTAATTTCTAAACCACTTATCTTACAAAATAAGTGAAGAGTCCCAGATTGTGCTGGATTAGAACTGAGAGGACTCTTAGGCAAAGGTCTTAAATCAAAGTTCTATATTCCAGACATCAAAATGATCAAGAGAACATTCAATATCTATCTCTTTAGATTTACCCATTGCTATAGGTTAGTATTTGGAGCAAGGGGACGAACTAATATGCCAAAGTGGCCGTGACTATGGAAAAAAAACCACATGACTTCTTCCAAAGGTAGGAAATATTAAGACATCATTGGCTCTGTAAAGTGATGTTTTTAGAAGAGATGTCATAATGCCAATATTAGCACACACTTTTATTTTTGAAATGGTGCACTGCCTTCTCAGACCATCATTAAGAGTAGCTAATGATCAAGTCCCAGGACATCATCAATGAACTTTGCTCCAGATTCTGTGCCTGAATTTCCCATGTTTCATAACATTCTGAAGTTTAAAAACCTCAAGAGAGTATATTAAGGGCCTTGATTTATTTTTTTTTTAATGTAAGATACCTAGAAACAAAAAAGGGTTTTTATTTTTTTCCAACAAAAAGGCTACTTGAAATACACTGCTTGATTCACACATGAACTAATCTTATAAGGAATATTTGTTCTTTTTGTTCATAACCTGGCCTTATGACAAGGGTGAGGAAGAAGAAAAAGTTGCCCAAGGCACTCACAAGCCCTACAAAGACTTTATTAAAAAGAAAAATACCCACAAATTTATTACCGATCCATCTAGATCTTTTACCGTGTTATGTCATCTCTCATGAGGGAACTATAACTTCAGAGATTTAAAAGCAAAAAAAAAGGCACAAAAGCAAATTTTACAATGTAAAGAGTAAACCATTTAAAGACACGATTTTTTCTCCTACATACTTGAGAGAAAAATCAGAAGCTGCAGAAGGATCAAATCTGCCTTCCTCAAGGTCAATGAATGCTCACTGCAGTTGGTACACTAAATATTTACTAAAATCACAACTTGTATAATATATATTTTATTATTATGAAGTGTATTTATGACATTAGTGAGGCTTCCAAACAAAGGAAATAAATGTGAAGAAATTTAAATTATAAAGGAAAAATCATGGCACAATTGCATGTTTCAGTAATAGTTTATGACTTTAAATATTTTAAGGGTTTTTATGTCCTTGTTATATCTAAATTGTTGTCTCAAAAGCAGAAGGTGAATGAGAACTGTCATTTACCACGTGCATTTTGTAATAAATCCTCTCAGCTCTCAATCCAGTTAAATGCAATAATAATCTCAATCATACCAAAAGAGTAGGGATTCTCCTGGTTAAATTTTAACTCAGGCTTGTAAATAACTATTTTATAGTGAAATTTGTTTAAAATGCTGAAAGTACTAAAAGGCTGAAGTGAGTGGTAATAAGTAATAGTCTTACTGAAGGCGGCTGGAGAACGAGTAGGGCTCTGATTTTATAGAAAGGAGAAATTAAATCATGGCTGGAAAAATGCAAGCATGTCAGACAGGAAGAGAACAGATAGTTCAAGTCCTGATATTATTCGTAAGTTACTCTGTTATATCAGATACAATTTTTGCCACTGTTTTCTAATCTCTGAAATGGAAATGATGTTTCCTACATACCTGAATGAATTCTTCTAAGAGGAAAACATGATAATAAAGATACCTTGGAAAATATCATGTAACCTAAGTAGTTTTATATAGGTAGTGAATCTCACACAGAGATACCATATATGAAAGTGCAACTGAAATTTGAAGAATCTAAACACAGGTGAAGTTTCTCCTTAGGATTATAACAACCTTGAAAGAGCAACCCATGAGACCTTACACACAACTTAAATACACACAACAAAATAGGCAAATTCATGTTTTTGTTTTTTTCCTAAACCTAGTGAAATGCTGAAGTTTAAGGATAACCAAGTAACCTGCAGTCTGAGAGAAGACATAGAAGACGTGAACGCTGGTTTACCAGGGCAAGATCAAGGCAGACCCCAGCAGGAACTGTTCTGTGAGAGTGATTGGTGGGGACTGAGAATGCACGGGGAAGAGACTGAAGTCGTTGGAGCCTCACATTAGTACCTTCTTGCAAGTATTTTCTCCATGAACCCCACGGGATGCTCAAAGAAAATACTGAGAGAGATCTGAAAATGTCCCCTCTCATGGTGCAGAATTGGGGGAAGAAGTAGCAGTCAGTCTGAAAGGGGCATCAAACTCTATTAGGACCCTCCTCCCCATGTCCCCAAATGGAACAAATGCCTTACTATACAGGAGAAAGGGCAATAACACTGTCACCTTTTGGGCCCTTTTGAAAACTCACTGAAACTACGCAATGGGAATGGGAACCAAAGCTATATCCTGGGCGAGGGGCAGGAATACAGTCTGGGCTCAGAACTACAGCTTTAGGGAAGAGAAGAAACACTGAAAAAACAACATCCATGAGACACAATGCAATGCCCACCATAGACGCTTCATCAGAATAACAAAGAACACTCCCTCACACTCCACTGCCAAGCTGACATGTCATATCACAAGTAACTGACAAGAGTCAGACCTTCTTTGATATTCAGTGTAAAGAGATAACAAAAAGCTGATGGTAGACAGTGAAAGAAAAAAAGGAAAACACCTTGACACACCAGCCTTCACCATAAACACAACATATTGCTAGCTGCCTTGAAGACTTTGGTGTCCTGAGGGTAACCATACCAATTACAAAACTCAAATCCAGCTCCACTTCTACTTAGATTAACTCAACTCCCTCACCCAAGGCCTAGAAGAGAAAAGCTAGGTCCATTTTGAAGCATACAACCTACTACTTCAATTTCTACTGTCTTACATAAAATGTTTGGCTTCAAACAAAGTTTAAAATATATGAAAGCACCAGGAAAGAAAAACAAACAAAAAAGTCCCAAACTCTTCCATAACAAAAAACCAAAGAACCTAATGAAAAGATAGGCTAAGGACTTGAATAGATATTTTCCAAAAAATACATACAAATGGCCAAAAAGTATATGAAAATATGGTCAACATCATGAATCATCAGAGAAATGGAAATGCAAACAACAATGAAGTGTCACCTCACATCTGTTAGGATGGCCATTAAGAAAGAAAGAAAGAAAGAAAGAAAGAAAGAAAGAAAGAAAGAGGAAGGAAGGAAAGAGAAAGGAAAGAAGAAAGAAAGGGAGAGAAATATACAAGTATTGGGAAGGATGTAGAGAAATTGGAACCCCCGTACATTATTAGTGAGAATGTAAAATGGTATAGCCACTGTGGAAAATAGTAGAATGGTTCCTCAGATAATTAACAGTAGGATTACCACATGATCCAGCAATTGTATTTCTAGGTATATATCCAAAAAAAAGAAAAAAATGAAATCAGGATCTTAAAGAGATATATGCACTCCCACGTTCATTGCAGCATTATTCACAGTAGCCAAAAAATGACCTAAATTTCCAAAAATGGATGAATGTATAAATAAAATATAGTGTACACACACACACACACACACACACACACACACAGGAATATTATGCAGCCTTAAAAAATAAGAAAATCCTACCATGGGAGACAATGTGGATGAACCTGGAGAACATGATGCTAAGTGAAATGAGCCAGTCATAAAAGCTAGTCACTGCATGTTGCCATTTATCTGAAATATCTAAAATAGGTAAATTCATAGAAATAGTAGATTGATGGTTGCCAGGGGCTGGAGGAGGGGGAAATGGGAGTTGTTCAACTGGTATAAAGCTTTAGTAATGCAAGGTGAATGAGTGCTAGAGACCTGCTGTACCAAAGTGTCTTAGTTAACAATACTGTATTATGTACTTAAAATTTTATTAAAGGAGTAGATCTCATAGTAAGTGTTTTATCACAATAATAATAATTTAAACAAACACTTCCAAGAGACCTTGCAAGCATCAAAAGTAGACTTGGAAATGATGCAGAAATGATGCATCTATCAGAGAATTTAAAATAATTCTGATTTTAACATTAATGGGAAAATATGACAACATGCAATAAAAAATTTTTTCATTTCAGCTAGGGCATGGAAACCATAAGAAGAAATCAAACAAAAATGCAAGAAATGACAAAACAGTGATAGAGATGAAGAATGTGTTGATTAAAAACAAAAAGGAAATAGAACACAGCCTCCAAGAACTGTGAAATCATATCACATTGAGTAACTACACATCCAAGAAGCACAGAAATACCAAAAAGGACACCCAATCCCCAAAACCTAGCCATATCAAACAAACAACTAAAGAGAGGGAGAGAGAAATTGAAGGTATCTAGAGAAAAAACACATTACATACAGAATGTCAAACATAAGAATTTTGCAAATCGCTTCTTAGAAACCATGACAGGTAGAGGACAATGAAATGAAATAGTTTAAAGTGCTGTAAGAAGAGTAAAAAAAATCAAAATATTCACAAAAGCAAAAGTTTGGCTTCTAGTTAAAAAAAGCAGATTGGCCGCCCATGTTTAACACCTCTCCCTCCTGAGGATTAAGTAAAATGATGTAAAGGGATAATAAGAACATGAATCCACTACAAGAGAAAGTTTAAGAGGATGTTCATTTTATAAAAATCTTCAAGATGAAAGTGAAAACCAAAGATAAACATGCAAAAATTAAAAATAATAAAAAAAACTTCTGAAGAAAGAGAAATCTAGGAAAGAGAAGAAAAGTTTAGCAAAAGGTTTATTATTGTACTCAGAGAAATTTTAGAAGATTCTGCATCATAAAACAAAAATAGGGTGTTATAAAAGGGAATAATCAGAGAATAAGAAAATGACATGTACAGTTTTTAATATAAATAATACCACAGAATACTGGAAGATAAATTTGAGGAAATCTTCCAAAGGGCAAAATGACAAAAAAAGAAAAAAGAAATGGGAAAAAATATGTGAGAAGATCCATTCCATCAAAGATACACACAACTATGGGACGCCTGGGTGGCTCAGTCGGTTAGGCGTCCGACTTTGGCTCAGGTCATGATCTCGCAGGTTGTGAGCTCGAGCCCCGCGATGGGCTCTGTGCTGAAAGCTCAGAGCCTGGAGCCTGTTTCAGATTCTGTGTCTCCCTCTCTCTCTGACCCTCCCCCGTTCACACTCTGTCAATCCCGTCTCAAAAATAAATAAACGTTAAAAAAATTAAAAAAAAAAAAAGATACACACAACTAGGAGGTGGAGTTATGAAACGAGAAATAAGACAATAGGAAAATTAAAATGCTCAAAACAGTAATAGAAAAGACTTTCCTAGAATAGGGAAAACATGCATATTCAGGTCAAGAATACCCAGTAAATGCCAATTAAAATAAATGAAAATATAAACACAATAAAACAATTAGTATAAAAATTTCATATCAAAATAATATCAATTATTGTTTTAGACCACAGTTTTGTAAGCTGAGCTGAAACAAGGACTGAATGATACACTGAGCTTCAGAATGCTGCTTAGGTGATTGAAAATTAAGCAGGAAAGTAAGAATTCTTTAGGTCTCCCTCCCTGCCCCCCACACTCTTTCCAGGTGTCCTCTGGGTGCTTTTAGTTTGAGGTGGGACAGAGGATTCCTTAGAGTTTTTTTTTTTAATTTTTTTTACGTTTTTATTTATTTTTTGAGACAGGGAGAGACAGAGCATGAATAGGGGAGGGTCAGAGAGAGGGAGACACAGAATCTGAAACAGGCTCCAGGCTCTGAGCTGTCAGCACAGAGCCCGATGCGGGGCTCGGACTCACGGACCGCGAGATCATGACCTGAGCCGAAGTCGGCTGCTTAACCGACTGAGCCACCCAGGTGCCCCTCCTTAGAGTTTTAATATAAACTTTGATGTGATTTCTTTAACCCCCATATTCTAAAATTTCCAACTCAGAGATTGCCTTTGTTTTTTGTGCCCAAGAGTTGGGCTCAGGAGATAGCAATTTTTCTGCAAAGAGCTAGACAGTAAATATTTTAGGCTTTAAGGGTCACACATTACACCTTCTTCTTCCCTCTCCTCTTCCTTTTCCTTGTCTTCCACTTCCTTTGCTTCTTTCCCACACTTCTTTGTCTTCTCCTTTTGTTTCTCTTTCCTTTTTTATTTTTCACAACCCTTTACCAATGGAACAAACATTGTTATACAGACACTTATACAAAGTAGACTTTGGGCCCCAATTTTCTAACCCTGTGCTAAGTCGCTATCAGTGACTTTAGAAAGTCAGAGTTAGGGGTGCCTGGGTGGCTCACTCGGTGAAGCATCTGACTTTGGCTTAGGTCATTATCTCATGGCTTTTGAGTTCAAGCCCTCCGTTGATCTCTGTGTTGACAGCTCAGAGCCTGGAGCCTGCTTTGAATTCTCTGTCTCCCTCTCTCTCAGCTCCTCCCCCACTGATGCTCCCTGTCTCTAAAAAATAAATAAACATTGAAAAAAAAAAAAGATTATTAAGCCGACTGGGTGGTGGATCTCCTTAGTCCCTTATGTAAACTGCTACCTTGAGTACATATAACTCATCAAAATGACTTAAGGACCTGATGCATCTATTGTCCCTGTTTTGTTTTGCTTTTTTCTTTCTTTACTTTTCTTTCTTTCTTGTTTTCTTTCTTGCTTGCTTCCTTTCCTTTTTCTTCCTTCCTTTCCTTCCTCTCTTCCTTTCTCCTTCCTTCTTTTCTTTCTTTCTTTCTTTCTTTCTTTCTTTCTTTCTTTCTTTCTTTCTTTCTT